>NW_019385338.1:141325-156869 GCF_000671375.1 Centruroides sculpturatus | reverse complement strand
TAAGAAGCCGACATCCAGGGGCAATCAGTCAATTGCGCGTCAGTGATGGTCTAGGGTCCATTCGTATCGTTTATTCGATAAGCCAGTAAAAACCGTAGACTTCTCTAAATGCATTTTTAATAACACAATTACATTCTGATATAAGGGCTACAATTAAAAATAAAATAATAAAAACTTAATCTGTGAAATAAAATGTGTGGTGGATGTACCGGTACATACCTGGTACAAAATATTCTTCAATTGTATGAATATACTTTTAAAGAAAATTATAATTAAATATAGCTTTGTAAAGAAACGTACATAAAAATATAAAATATTCTTTACTTTTTAAATCTTAAAACAATGCACTTAGTCAAATAGCTCCCTACCAGTGGCTAATGGATGGAATCGAAGACGGTTGCAGAGCGTGCATACACGCGGACTGCCAAATCCCCAGGGTGCCGATACCGGTTAATGTCAAATACCTCTTTTGTCGCATCACTAGTACACCTCAAAGGACGCGACAGGGCTGTTGTAGATTTTAAACGTTTCTCACCATAGCTGTAAAAATCTAAATATGTTGAATAACTAACTTGATAAATAACTTAATAGTCATTTGTTTTCTAACTAATTCGTTTTAGGATCAAGTGTCCTCAGAAATTTCCAAAATTTACAACTTTTCGGTCACTCTCATTGAACTGGAAAAATTTCTGTCTTACATTAATAATACAAATAAATCAGTCTCCACTGTACTCGGCTACAGATGGTTCGGCTAAGCTTTTGTTTAAGTAAAATTTTGGCTCTTTCATCAGGGTTTTGTTTATGTCCCCAATTCTCTAATTGCTTAATTATTTAACTACTTCTTAAGTAGAAATAAGTCGAAACCAGTTACTTTGTACAAGTCGACCCCCCTATACACTGTTGATAATTCCGTTTTATATGAGTTCCATGTTGTACGAGTCACTTAGATTTTACAAATACGTATGCCGGGCTGTGAACGGCTCAAGTATTTGTAAAATCTAAGTGATTCGTACAACATGGAATTCATATAAAACGGAATTATCAACAGTGTTATAGGGGGGTCGACTGGTACTCGAATGTTTGTAGTGTTCGAAAAAAAGTGGAAAGCCAAATTTTTATGACAAACTGATATATAAATCGTAAATGTAAGGAAAATAAATTCTAGAGCTTTTTCTGTACCATCTCTCTCATTCATTAAATTTAATTGTAAATGATGCCGTCAAAGTAACAGTTAATTTTTTAACATTGTACAAGAATTGTTCGCGTTTTTTCTACATCCCCTTAAAGATGGGATATAAGAAATCGTAATATCACTGGTTTAACATTGAAATCCGTGAGTAATATAAAATCGGAGAGCGGAATAAAAATATCAAATAATTTAATGGATTTTTTAAACTCATGTCAACTATACAGAACTATCATAAAAACACACCAGTAAATTTTTATCGGTTGGGTTAAGTTATAAATCTACTCGTGATTTACGTAATCGGGCGAGGGCGGCCAAATACCTAGCAGGCATGCGCCTAACAGCCCAGAACCGGTCCTGGATAGAATTGGATGCGGTATACGTGTAGCATCCACCCAAGGTCCTAGGCTTCCACCAGCTGAACCGGGTGAGGTTGGTGCTCTGTAAAGCGCATGCGCGAATCTGGCTTTTTGGATGCTGACGATACAGCTCTTCCACTACGCCACTAATATTCGAATATACAATAGCGATCTTATTTTTTTTTCATGTGTAGTATAGAAATTTTCAATAAGATACATAATGCGGTTATAATAAAATATTGTGCGACTATTTTCATATAATTAAAATTAATATGTATTTATTTTTTTAGAAAATAAAAGGGAAGCGGCGCATCCACCGCTTCCAATGACGGCACGCCACTGGATTTTAGACTATTATATATAACTTTAATTATATATATAGTATATATAATTAAAGTTATATATAATATATATTAGATTTAACAATACTTTTTATTTTCCCGACTGTTATATATAACAGAGGGAAAGTATGGCGAAAATTCATTGCTGAAATTTTTTTGCTGGCGGGCATCTGCTCTTAGTGCAAAGAAACACGCTTGGAACAGTGCCAAGTGGATGAAACCACTAAACACTCACTGGTTGCGGGTTCGCGTCTGGCCAGAGTTTTCCGGGTCTTCTTTATGTTTGTAACACCAAAATAGGGTCCTGTTTTCCTTTGTGAGTCTTTCCGGGAGGCTGCCTCCTCGGCAGATCGTCAACGTGTCTCCATACCGTAAGTAACTATTCAGTCTGACCTGGAGCAAAACTATTTAGTGTTAAAAAAAAAGGGCGAGTTTACCAACCATCGATAGAGAATAACCTATATGAGATGGGGCACGAATGAAAATAGGAAATTGTAGGATTTATTCCCTTTTTTATTAACGAAAAACTGGTTTAAGGTCGAAGTATATACAATTTTCGAGTTTCCACCGAAAAAAAGTCGCTTGTCATTTAAACAGAAGTTACTTCTATTAATTTAAAACTTTGCATTTCGACGTTGGTGACGACTGCACGCCACTTTAATTCGTCCTTTTCTTTTCTCTAAATAGAGTGTTTTTCGGTCTGAAAGTTCCATTTTATTTCACAAAATGTGGATAATTTCGAAAACGTCAGCACTTTTTGTTACTTCTCATCACACGTTGGGGTCGATGGCCGACGACAAGTCCGTTCAATCCAAAAGATGGCACCATCTAGAGCTAGAGTTAAGACTTACTAAAAATTATCAGGAGTCGGATCCGGTGTTGAGTCCACGGTCTTGCGCGAGTCGACCCACTATCCCCGTAATTCCGAGTGAGAGCGACGAGGACAAAAGAGTAACGGGAGGGAAAGGGTCGTCTCTCCCTCTCTCTCCCAACAGAGTGACGGGAGGGGTCGCCTCTCCCTCCCGTTACTCTTTTGTCCTCGTCGCTCCCACTCGAAGCATGGAATCTTCCATGCTCTCCATTGACCGCTTGGGGACTTCTCCCTTCTCCTTCCTTCCACCTGAATCGCCTGGAATCGTACCGGCTCCGCCCAATTTAGGATACAAACAAGACATGTTTTTCTCCCCTTTGTATCTTTTTTCCCGGTCGTTGGGCGTTGAATATGTTGGTGCTTTCGTCTTTGACCCGAATCTCGCTCCGACACCTTTAGACCCGAATCTCGCTCCGACATTATCTACTGGCGCGCCTTGGAAGCTTTTTCGAGAAAATGGAATCGTCAGACATGCGCGTTCTTAGTTTCAAGTGAATGGTTTAA
The DNA here is from genome assembly GCF_000671375.1 of Centruroides sculpturatus. Lineage (NCBI taxonomy): Eukaryota > Metazoa > Arthropoda > Arachnida > Scorpiones > Buthidae > Centruroides > Centruroides sculpturatus. The sequence continues at coordinate 153,608 of NW_019385338.1, read as the reverse complement.
AGAACTGTTAAAACGGATACATTGCAACTTCCCAAATGTCTAATGTTGCCACTCTAAATTCGTTACGTAATTACCGAGAAGTTTCCCCATTATGCCATATAGGTGTACCGTATTTCTAAATCCTGTACCTTTGTTTTTGAACACGTGCAATGTATGAAATTAGCTATCACGCTTTCAGAAATATCAATGGTTTTTCCAAGCATTATTTATATTAGTTTCTGAAGTAAACAGTATAAATAAACAATTGTTGCACTATAAACTACCTGTTTATTTATAAGTATTTAATGTATTAACTAATCTGTTTATAGACGTAGCGGTCCCCGAACCCCTTTACACCAGGACTCTCGAGTATCTGTGCACGGCTCCGAGGAGAAATAATGGGTTTCACTCTGGTACGAAACTGAAAGAGATGAAATAATTAAGGCAGGTTATTTGAGATCCAGTCCAAATATTCGGTGACTCGGGTATATACCACGGGATATTCCGATGTACCGATTCTCTTGCCAAAGGAAGCCACCCCCACCAAGTAGAATCGAGAAGAACCCGAAAACGATTTCCGGACGGGAAGAGCCAGAGGTCCTCCTGCATTTATCTATAAATTTTTTCCTCAAATTTTATGGCATTTTCGTAAAACAGAAGATCGTAATTCCTCTTACCGAACAAGATTCCTTGCAGCAATCACGAATTCCCGCGCAGATATACTCTACAGTTATTGGCAAGTCTCGGTGAAACACGCGACGACACTCTTCGTTATTCCAAATTGTATTCCGTAACTCCTTCAATTCGGGGTTCGAGTCTATGTCTAAAAACCTTAGAAGATTAAATTTAGAGGTAAACTAGCGAATCAAATACAGTAAATTTTTTAAGGTCCATCTACCGAAGGCTGTAGTTACCCATCCCGCCACGAAGGCGTCTCTTCCCGCCAGAACTTCGTTCCTCAGCTGATCGTAGGGAAGACAAATGGGTCTAACGAATTCGTCGAATGTGACCGTCTCTTCTAGAACAAGAATAGCGATATTGTTCTTGAACGTTTTTCGCATGAAATCGGGGTGACTCTTGACCTCTCTTACTCGAAATTCGACCGGATTGGCTCCGTCCGAGTCGTCGTTCAACCTGTGTTCACCCAACCGAACAGTCAGACTGGATGCGTTCGCACTATAAGGACGGTATCGTAACGTCAGCCAATTAAAAATTATATAAAAGCATTTTCTATAAATGCCCAATGCTCACATTTTTCGTAGCCTTTCCATTACGCAGTGAGCGGAGGTGATGACGTGTCGATCAGACACTAGAGCACCCCCGCAGTAGAATCCACGGATTCGGCTATATTTGGTGTTATAAACGGTCGCCTGAGAAAGAGAGAAAAGAATTAGGTAAAAACTTTTGCCTATTGTCCCTAGAAATTTGCACGTACCAAGAGAGGGAGATGTAGATCTCCCTCCCGTTGCGAGCCTGGCTTAACTCTCGATGGCACAAAAACGGCTATTTCAATACCCATGAAAAATATCTTTCGTGGGATGTTCTACAGAGGACCCAAAGGGAGGAAGAAGTTCGAAGTCTATCCCGAGCCTCCTGCTCGGGATGGACTTCGAACTTCTTCCTCTCCACCAACTCGGTTCCTCTGGTGGAAAACAGGCACGTTCAATGTCTATCCCCAGATGACGTATAATACGCGTGGATTTCGGTAAGAGAATGAAATAGTTAAAAATAATTTACAGTAACGTAAAACTCACCAGCCACGGCCATGCATCCAACTGCGAATTTCGAATACCGAAGGTTTCGTATCTGAATTTCGTCTTGATACCGCAAACTGAAAAGAAAAAGGGAATTACACTGTGTTCTCTGAGCCTCTTCATCCTACAATTTTTTTAAATTAGAGAAACATCAATTGGGAGAAGTCTTTCATTTTAAATTAAAGAAGAAAGCAAATCTCTGGGGGAGCAACATCTCTCTTATCCTCACTGTGGCTGCTCCCAATCGAAAGTAGTCTACGATGTCACTTGAGGATGACAAAATTATCAGAATTTAGTGATACTTTCAATATTAGTATTTATGATTAGTTCAATGTTTACTAATCATAAAGGTTTGGTTTAATGATAGGGGATAGTTTCAGACAGAAAGTCCTCTCGGGAGAACTTCTCTCTGGCAGATGGCTCACCATTTTCTGTCATCAATTCAATCCGGATGGGAGAAATTTAGAATCGAATGCGACAGAGAACCTGGAAATTTTGGACCTAACTAAACCATCATGGGCCTGTAGAAAGGCTCATTGTGGATTTATTAACAGTGTTGCACAAAAAACCTTATTAATAAACAATTAAGCTTTACATTTGCTGCTTTATTCCGTTTGTTTCTTGAAGCCAATTGGAAATACTGTAATCGATAAAGATCGAACTGATATAAGAATGTCCTCGACGAACCATCCTCACTGATTAAAAGAAAAACAAAATAACATCGTTTTCGTTTACTTAAATTATTCGTAAAATAACATGTATTAGGTACAGTACCTCCCACCATGATTTATAATCGCTTTTTTACGAGCTGCAGCGTGACCAATTTGCATAATTCGACATTTATAAGTGTGTTATTTACATCCAGAAAACTGCAATCGAAGTTAAGTTTGATTAATTAATTTAGACAAAAAGTATACAAAATAACGACTATCATTAAAGATTAATGTTGTTATTCCGGTTAGTGACGTCTATCCAATTGGTAAATTCCCGTCTCAAGGTTTCCTCCCAGTGAAATTCATTCCTAAACTTTATCGATGTAAAAAATTAAACACGTCGCTTAAATTAATTGCGGCCATAAACGATTAGGAATACGTTCATAAATTCCTAGTATTAAGCTGCGTATTTGCATTATAATGTTTAAGGGGCAGAATATTTCAGGGTTATCTGTCGGGTCCCGTTCCTCGTCACTCGATTGTTTCGTTTTGGACTTGGCCCAACCCGCGACAGGTCAGAAAGGCCAGATTAGTGCCCACGTGACGAGAAGAGTCAAAAAACCTAAATAAAACCGGGATTCCACGGATAGATTTCGGGAAATTCAAGAATTCGGATGGGAGATGGTTTTTCTATTTATTTTCAATAACCTCCGAACTTTGGCATTACCTACGATTAAGAATCTAGACCGCAAATCACACTTCAGAGGTGTATTACGATGTGTAGTGTCCGTAATATCCGTGAAGATCCGAAGGTTGCAAAAGCATCCGAATCACAAAAGAAGACTCCCTATCCCGAACTATATGTACTGTACGCAGTTCGAGATCTAAGCTTGAGCTTTATTTATTTATTTATATTCAAAAGGGCATTGCTCTAACTGCACAAAACGGTAAAATATCTACAAACAAATAAGAATTGTTCGTAATGTTTACTTCCGACAGTTTAATCAAAACGTTATTCGGGAAACTCAAATTCAGAAATTGGTTTCTCGACAAATTTACTTCAAATTTGGCATCTCAGAAACGAAGAAATTCGAATAATTAAAAGCAGATCGGACATTACAAGTGGAAGCATAATAAAAATGTCACGTCACTTTGGGTTATGAAGGGGTGGTGACAGAAATTGGGATAAGACATCGGGAAATTTTAAATTTAAATAATTCCAGATGGTCTTTTTTTCGCCCTCCTACGACGAGAATACCGTTGGAGGGCGAAAAAAAGTTCATCTCGTCGTTGGTCATACATTTTATTTGCATCGAAATCCATTGCGAGGCCCTGGGCGGCAGATCTTTGCGAGGCCTTGTCCTTGACCTTTCTAAGTCACACCTGTTAAGACGGTTAACGATCGTCCGTAAATTACGCTATTTTTATTCTTTTCGACTACCTCCATCGAGCATTACGCTCCGTAACGCTATCGCACATACTGTACCAATCCCAGAATTACGTAACGCGCTTCCTCGATCGACACACCGAATGCTGCATTCTACATTTATTCTATTAATTACATGGGTACATACTGTGCATGTACTGTTCAAAGAAGATCGCTACGAAGCACTTGTTTGTGCAAAGGCATCGTAGCGATTATTTGCATTCCTACTCACTCGTATCTTCGTTACGCAATTTACATGGATTCTTCACGCACGTTCGAAAAGATTTTTGGGCTACCCACGTTGGCGCCGATTAACGTCACTCACCCTCAAACTCCATCCGGTGGGAACAACACAGCCGTGGTAAAATTCCCTCGAATCCGCACGTGGATCGTCTGAGAAATTCCAAATTTCTCCAACCGCTCGACCGGGGACACTCGGACAGGGAGGAGCACCGACCGTTCAGCCCGTCGGGAGTCAAACATTCGCCTCTGTCGACGAACACTACTGCAATAAAGGAGGAAGAATTAGCGCGGGAGGCCACGTCGGGTCCGATCGGTTCCCTGCACTTACTCTGTCTGCGATCCCTGCCTCCGGGGCTCAAGCGAAACAGAAGAAAGAAGATGGCGATCCGAAAGTTCATGACCTCAGGCTCCGATCCTTTCTTCCGGATGGCGGCGATCCTTTACTTATATCAACGATCGGACGGGGTGGCGATTGGTCGATCGAAAGGAGGTCGAGCAGAAAATTCGAAAGGTCGACAATTGGTTTAGAACGTGATTATGCGCCGAAAAGGCCGTTGGTGTTACGCAGTGGCCTGCCGTGACATTTGATGATAGGGAAGCTGTGTTTTTGTAAGAAGCCTACATCCAGGGCAGCGGCGGCCTTATCCATTGCGAGGCCCTGGGCGGCAGATCTTTGCGAGGCCTTGTCCTTTGTGCAAAGTATGTGAATTGAAATAGTAGGCACTTATTAATATTAATATATACTGTACTATAAATTAAATTTATTTTATTGTTATAACGAATAGCCAAGGATAAAATAAAAAGTTTTAAATATCAACTTTTTTCTACTTGGTTGTTGCGCGAGGCCCCTCCAAGAGCGAGGCCCCGGGCGATTGCCCTGCTCGCCACCTCCTAAGGCCGCCACTGATCCAGGGGCAATCAGTCAATTGCGCGTCAGTGATTCGTATCGTTTATTCGATAAGCCAGTAAAAACCGTAGACTTTTCTAAATGTATTTTTAATATCACAATTACATTCCCGAATCGCTAACCACGATATAAGAGCTACAATTAAAAATAAAATAATAAAAACTTACTCAGTGAAATAAAATGTGTGGTGGATGTACCGGTACATACCTGGTACAAAATATTCTTCAATTGTATGAATATACTTTTAAAGAAAATTGTAATTAAATATAGCTTTGTAAAGAAAGTACATAAAAATAACAAAATATTCTTTACTTTTTAAATCTTAAAACAATGCACTTAGTCAAATAGCTCCCTACCAGTGGCTAATGGATGGAATCGAAGACGGTTGCAGAGCGTGCATTCTCGCGGACTGCCAAATCCCCAGGGTGCCGATACCGGTCAATGTCAAATACCTCTTTTGTCGCATCACTATTATATCTCAGAGGACGCGACAGGGTTGTTGTAGATTTTAAACGTTTCTCACCTTAGCTGTAAAGTTCTAAATATGTTAAACTTAATAGTCATTTGTTTTCTAACTAATTGGTTTTAGGACTAAGCAGGGGCGGACTGGCCATGTGGAAAATGTGGAAAATTCCACATGGGCCGTATACAATTTGGGCCGTTTTTTCTAAATATGTACTGTACATAATGGGTACGTTCGTAAGGTCAAACGAGTTAAACGCGTTAGTAACGAATCGTTCGAATAATAGTAGTCTCGCTCAGTGCGCATGCTCTGCGGTGATGACGTACGAACGAAACTCTAACGAAGTTCACGAAGGAAAGAGTTAGTTTACTTCGTTAAGAAAATGGCGCCCGACGATATCGATGTTTCTAAATCTACTCGAGTGTTTAAATTGTGAATTAAAAGATGAAATGATTGGAGTAACTGTCCACCCGAAGCAATCTAAGAAAAATATTTCGGATAAGGCTGTACTAGCAACATTTGTATCTTCGATTTTAGAAACATCCATTTAGTTCTAAACGAATCGTTCGAAAAGTCTAACGAAATAAGAATAACTATGACGTCATTCTCGTTTAACTCGTTCGACTTTACGAACGTACCCAAAGTACCGTTTGGTTAAGTTTAATTTTAAAAAATTCATATATTTTTTTGTTAAGTAAGGTGTATAATATAGGTATATGTGTAGGCCTGTATCATTTTACCCGGCCCTACCCGTATCCGAAGTTAAATTAGTTCGGCCGATCTGAGTCAAACACCACTACATTAGCCCAAACAGAAAGCATCCTAGTAGAAAAATAATCAAAACTATCTTCTAAACAAAGAAAAATGGTCATTTGTTTACATTGCTAGAAACTATTTATCATTCCTATGAATTTTAATGCTAAACTATAGAAATGCGAGTTATTAGTTTTGTACCTAGTCACCAAAGCGATGATTGTAGTCAAAACAAATTTAATGGCCACTTATATTATTTCCTTTATTTTAGGTAAGTAAAAAATGTTATTCAATAATATTTTTTCTATATTCCAAACGATTTAATTAAAAATAATCTATTTTGTAGTGTGAGGCCGGGCCTCATCCCCTCTCCAATAGGAAACTGGTTGTCGAGCTAAAGCTAATAAATCGGTGATTTATTTCGTAAACAAGAACGAGTGTAAGACGATTTAATTGTTGCATTCCCGGACCAAATTCACACGTCTTCGATCTAGACCAGGAAAAGTGGGAGAGAGAGCAACCGGGAAGAGTTCGACTGCCATCTTACAGCGAGTTCAAAGCACATTAGACCAAAATTTACGGGACCGATCACTAAATATTCCTGAAAACGCATTTCAAAAATTAAGCAGTATTTTAATACAGTTTAATCCAGTAGCTACTCAACACAATATTATTTCAGAATTGCAACATTTTAAATCGTCATGGAATATTTTAAAGGAAAATGTCAATGAAACTTTTATAAGATTAAACGAAAATGAACATTCTACTGATGATCAAGTAAAAACTAATAAAGATGCGATTTTATCCTCTTACTGCATTGCTTGCAAAAATTGCTCTATTTGTTGTTATAATATATTACAGTAGAACCTCGAAAACTCGGCCTAATGTGGACCGAAGGGTGGCCGAGTTTGTGAAAATGCCGGGTTATCGGGAATGGGGTTAAAAAAAATAAGTACGAGTGTTTCCTCAGAAAATACTGTACTGTACTTGTATGTATTGTTTACTTGAGAATATAACAGAGAATAAACTGCCCAAATACCCTTAAACAAAGGAAAAGTACGTCCTTTATGAAGGCATATAGCCTTTACTACATGAAAATGAAAATTAATGAATACACTGTGTACAGTAATTTACCTGATAAGACAGATCTCAGAAAAATATTTTATGAGAGCTTTTATACTTTTATAAAGCTGTCTATAATGAAAATTAATTAACTAAGGATTTTTTTGCCCTGCCAGGGTGTGGCCGAGTTATCCGGAGTGCCGGGTTATCGAGAGCCGAGTTTTCGAGGTTCTACTGTATTCAGATATAACGTGTTAAGTGGCGCTTATTCTATACTTGGTCAAGCGTACAAATATCTGCTATCTATGTCTGTAACACAAGTGTCCGGTGAACAAAGCTTTTCTATATTAAAATTAACTAAAAGCAGGCTAAGATACTTATAAGTATCTCGCAAGAAAATCTAGAAGCATTCGTGTTAATGTCAGTGAAGAAGGATTTTTTAAACGAAATACATTCTGATGATATCATTAATATTATTGCTCAACAAAGCAAACTTCTAAATAAAAAATTAATATTGTAGAATAGAGACTTGTGATTATTGTAATTTTTGTCAATGTTGTATTTTGAATATATTTAAATATAAATAGAAAAAACTACATTTTTTTATTTGTGGGCTGGGCTGGTAATAAATTTTCCACACAAAAATTTTAGGGCCAGTCCGCCCTTGTGACCAAGTGTCCTCAGAAATTTCAAAAATTTACAACTTTTCGGTCACTCTCGTTGAACTGGAAAAATTTCTGTCTTTATTACATTAATAATACGAAGAAATCAGTCTCCACTGTATTGTACTCGGCTATAGATTGGTTCGGTTAATCTTTTAAGTAATATTCCAGCTCTTTCAGCAGGATTTTATTTATGTCCCTGATTCCCTAATCTTTTAATTATTTAACTACTTCTTAAGTAAAAATAAGTCGAAACCGGTTACTTTGTACTCGAATATTTGTAGTCTTGCGGAAAATAGTGGAAAGACAAATTTTTATGACAACGGATACATAAATCGTAAGTTTAAGGAAAACAAATTCTAGAGCTTTTTCTGTACCTCGTTCATTTCTCTCATTCATTAAATTTAGTTGTAAATGATGCTACCAAAGTAACAGTTAATTTTTTAACATTGTACAAGAATTGTACACGTTTTTTTCTACATCTCCTTAGAGATGGGACATACGAAATCGTAATATCTGGTTTAACATTGAAATCCGTGAGTAATATAAAATCGGAGAACGGAATAAAAATATTAAATATTTTAATGGATTTTTTAAAACTCCTGTCAACTATACATAACTATCATAAAAGCATACCAGTAAATTTTTATCGGTTGGGTTAAGTTATAAATCTACTCGCGATTTACATAATTGGGCGAGGGCGGCCAAATATCTAGCAAGCAGGCGGCTAACAGCTCAGAACCCGTCCTAGATAGAATTATTGGAAGCGTTGTGTGTGTAGCTTCCACCAGCTAAGTGAGGTTTAATCCAGTAGCTACTCAACACAATATTATTCCACCTAAGTGAGGTTGGTGCTCTGTAAAGCGCATGCGTGAATCTGGCTGCTTGGAAGCTGCGCCATATTCGACAGTACATTCCGCCACTGATATTCGAATGTATACTGTATAATAGCAATCTTATCATTTTTTCCACACATAGTATAGAAATTTGTAATAAGATACATAATGCGGTTATAATAAAATATTAATTTTAATTAATCCAAAATACGTTAAAATATGAAAATAATCGCGCAATATGTATTTATTTTCTAGAAAATACTGTACAAGGAAAGCGGCGCTTCCAATGGCGGCACGCCACTGGTGTTACGTTATTCGTTTGTACAGATCGAGGTTCATATTATCAATTATCGTAACCGCTGGTATAAAGAAGGCTAATGGAATTGGTTCTGTTTGTGATTTACGAGACACAAAGTATCTTAAAATATGTACAGTAATACACTGAACTTACGCGATAGGTGGGACCGAGCGATAACCGCGTAAGTCGGGGTATAATTTCGCAATTTGTGTAAAACCCAAGTCGGATGTATGTAAGCTAATAAATGTTCTCGTTAATCTTATCTCGTCTTTTGATTCGTTCACGGTTACAAGAAATCACCACATAGAGTCTCTCAAGTCTCCGTAAATATAACAAACACAGAAATAAATAACACAAAATAAATTGTGGCTATGTGTCGATTCCGCGCGACACGTCTGAACATGTAAGCCGAACAATAGTGTGGGGGGATTGAGTAATCGAGAGTTGCTTGGCGCTCAAACAAAAGACGAATCGACGAGATTTGAAAATCGCGTAACTCCGGGTTCGCGTAAGTCGGGTAGCGTAAGTCGAGGTATTACTGTATTTATATTTTAATAATCGCACAATATGTATCACACCTCCTGGTGGACAAACTTCTGAGAAAAAAATTAAATTACTAATTATAATACGCCCAAAAGCGCCGACCATAAACGCTGCCCAAGGTCCTAGAATATAAGGTTACCTCATACAGCAAGTTTAGCCACTTCCTGCCAAATTCCGGAGAAAATTTGGGATTTCAGTATTTTTGTTACTTTGTTGAGAGTTTTTAGATTCTCAAAATCTTCGAAGGTAAATATATCTATCGTTATTACTATTATTAAACATAATAATGTTGATAATTATGTGGATAAAAATTGTACGCAAGTAACAGAAGTGTTCCTATAACCGTTTGATATTCTGTTGTAATCTTTACACTTCGTTCTGTAGAAATTACAGAATATGATTACGTATAAAATATATTTATTACTAAAATAGTTTAAAACACTAAGAATAGTTTTCTGCGTGTATAAAAATAGTATCTGCGCGATGAAATGACGACTACAAATAAAGACTGTCCTCTTAATATCACTTTTAAGATAACTTGATGTAAAAAAAAAAATAATTAATTAATATAACTATTTTAAAATATGCATATTTACGTAAAATGCATAGAAATGCAAAATATAAAAATGTTTTATAAATATTATAAATTTATTGTAGTGTTATTTATTTGTATAATAATTTTTATGTAAGAAATGTTAATACTACTTTTTTCTACTTCAGAATATTATACAGTATCTCGATTACATTTATTTGGGGGGGGAAATAGCTAAATTTTATTATTAGTTTTAGATGCCAGGAGTATTATGCGCTGTTGCAACTCGTAATAACAGCTATCGTAAAACAAAGTTATTAAACAGGTATTAAAAATTAAAAAATAGACCAATATAATTTTTGGTTTTGAAAAAGAAGTCGTTTGACAATATAAATTAAATGAATTTACTTATATATAAAACATCTACGTAGAATTTACCAAAATTATTCTTTTAAGAAATTATTGTTGTTATAATATCATAAAATAAATAAAATCGATTTCATTTATAAAGTAGAAAAACGCATTTTAATTTCAACTTTACAAGTAGAAATTACGAAGATTTGCTCAATATTCCGGATATTTATAACTCATTTTTATTTATATTTAATTAATTAAGAATCGTAATTAATGAAATATTAGCGTGTAATAAAAGCTAAAAGCCTCTGATCGGTAATGTTTTTACCATAACGATATATTAAGATGTTCGTTTTCGACTATTCAAATAAGCAACCAATGAGAAGCGTTTCTTCTCTATGATGCAACCTTATATTCTATGACCTTCAACGCTGCCTGCTATCAAACACCAAATCGTCCTCTAATATACTATAATGTCACTTCCTGGTGGACAAATTTCTGAAAAAATGACATTATTAATAATAATACGCCAGAAGCGCCGACCATAAATACTGCCAACTATCAATCACTAAATTGTCCTCTAATGTACTATAATCACACCTACTGGTGGACAAACTTCCGAAAAAAATTAAATTACTAATAATAATACGACCTTGCTCTAATGTGCTATAATCACACCTGCTGGTGGACAAACTTCTGTAAAAAATGAAATTACTAATAATAATACGCCCAAAAGCGCCGAACATAAACGCTGCACAATTTATTTCTACTTAAAAAGCAGCTAAATAATTAAGAGATTAGGGAATTGGAGACATAAATAAAATCCTGTCGAATGAGTCGGAATTTTATTTATACAAAAACTTAACCGAACCAATCTCTAGACGAGTATAGTGGAGACTGATTTCTTCGTAATATTAGATGTAATAAAGACAGAATTTTTTCCAGTTCAATGAGAGTGATCGAAAAGTTGTAAATTTTGGAAATTTCTGTGGCCACCTGATCCTAAAACGACTTAGTAAGAAAACAAATGACGGACAATCTATTAAGTTTAACATATTTAGATTTTTACAGCTATGGCGAGAAACGTTTAAAATCTACAACAGCCTTGTCGCGTCCTTTGAGATGTACTAGTGATGCGACAAAAGAGGTATTTGACATTGACCGGTATCGGCACCCCGGGGATTTGGCAGCCCGCGTGCATGCACGCTCTGCAACCGTCTTCGATTCCATCCATTAGCCCAGTGTTTTTCAACCGGGGTGCCACGGCGCCACGATTGGGGTGTCGCAAAGTTTAGAGCTTTTAGGCATTTTCTTGGAAATTTACTTAAGTGTAGTTCAAGATAACTCATTGTCAGTTCTATTTTGCTACGAGATATCTAGTAAGCGAAGAAACTATCACCAATCGCATGTTAATGTAACGTTCTACGCTACGTGTACGCACGACTTGTCACGAGTTCGCGAGTTCGCACATCGCTTGGCCTTCACGTTCCCAGTCCCAGTACTAGGCCAACTACCAGAGAAGAACGACGTGGACACTTGTATCTTGTATACTCTTTAAAAAGCGTTGCATTGTACTTTGAAAAGCGTGTGGTTTCAATCACAAAGTAGGTGCATATTACAGTATTTTCATAGTATTCAAAAGCAATGATGACAAATAAAGAATTTTTATCATTTTTTTAATTGAAAGTTTTTAAATTGATATGAAAAGGATAAGAAAAAAGTAATGAAATATTTATTTTATATATGCATCAAAATAGTATAAAAAACTTAAGAAAAATTGTTTTTATCAATAAAATGATAACATAAAATGATGATATA
>NW_019385338.1:130654-140262 GCF_000671375.1 Centruroides sculpturatus | reverse complement strand
GTTTTAAATTCGAATTTGTTATTGCGTATTGGTTCGATTATAGAACGATTGTAAACGTTTCAGAAAATTGATCAAATTGAAAATAGTTCGTTTGATTTTCGGCAATTCTCTTCAGCGGTAGGTGTTATATAACAATTACTATGGTTATTGAAATATTGGATGTAAATGGGGTTTGCTTGCAAAACCTCCGCTGACGAAGTCGCGGGTAACAGCTAGTGATAATATAAAATTATGATATATTTGATGATAAAACTATATTTAAAAAACAATAGCGAGACTATTATTTTATATGTATAATAGATATTTCGACAAAATTCAATGAACTTAAATTTTGACTTTGAACACGTAGAAACACTTTTGCGTTGCGCATAATATTCGTTTTCCCAAAAAATTCATCTTGCCCATTAGTCTCCCCCTTATTCAGATTCTAGATACGCCGCTGGTCAAGGGTGTCACGATTTGTTATTTTTAATTAGGTGTGCCACTCAATGAAAAAGGTTGAAAAACACTGCATTAGCCACTCGTAGGGAGCTATTTGACTAAGTGCATTGTTTTAAGATTTAAAAAGTAAAGAATATTTTATATTTTTATGTACGTTTCTTTACAAAGCTATATTTAATTATAATTTTCTTTAAAAGTATATTCGTACAATTGAATATTTTGTACCAATGTACCGGTACATCCACCACACATTTTATTTCACAGATTAAGTTTTTATTATTTTATTTTTAATTGTAGCCCTTATATCAGAATGTAATTGTGTTATTAAAAATGCATTTAGAGAAGTCTACGGTTTTTACTGGCTTATCGAATAAACGATACGAATGGACCCTAGACCAGTGTTTCTCAACCTCTAACGAACCGTCGCCCCCTTCAACATAGTATCACCCCCTTCAATAAAACCGTTACGTAGTATCGCCCTCTTCACTACAAAATTCCGATACCGAGGGACAAGGCTAACGCCAAATTCGTACTGCATTGAATAGACAGTGGTTAGTATAATGTTATTTGTTTGATTATTGTACGATATAACGAGTAAAATATCTAATTATTCTTAATATAATGTTTTACTATATCGCCCAGAAAATTGCTTTTCGCCCCCCAAAATATGAATTGTTACTAATCGCCCCTTGACATGGAAAAACGCCCACACGGGGGCGATATCGCCCCCGTTGAGAAACACTGCCCTAGACCATCACTGACACGCAATTAACTGAGTGCCCCTAGAAGTCGGCTTCTTACAGATCGAACAGATTCTTTACAGGCGTGCCATTACATCTGATGACAGGGAAGCTGTTATCAGATGTAACGGCACGTCTGTAAGTGTAAGTGGCGTGTAACGGCACGCCACTGTTAGGCGCCGACGGGGAAGAGCCAAAGATCTAAAGTTATGGAAATCCACAAGTTTAAGAAAAAAAGGAGATTAAAAAAAAGGAGATAAAGATCGGCGGGAAAGAGTCGAAGAATGTCGACTTTGAGCTGATTAATTAAGGCAATTTCTGTTCTGAGTGCATATTTATTTTTTACACCGAAAACATTTAAGTTGCATTTTTATACTGATTAACAAACGATAAAGTATTAAATTAACTTTTAAATTTTATAGTTGTAAAAGTTGTATGACGTATTCGTTGGAAACTGCCATTAAAGTCAAATATTTTATTTGCTTTGTGTTACAAATGAATGCTTCACCTTACTAATTGCTGTAATTAATGTTAATTCTTTCTGATAATTCTTATTTAATTGATTCGTCGTTAAAACGAACGGAAAAGAAGCTGGTTTTAATGTTATTTTAGTCGTAGACTACAGACATTTAATACATCATCCTTCCTGTCAGTATCTTTTAAAACAGTTTCTGCCCTGTGGTCACTAAGAAGGTCTTTTATTAGCAAGCCCATCGTGGGTTCGGCCTGGCCCACAACGAAACGGCTGGTTAATGAAGGACGAGGTTCGACGTATTCGGACGGACCACCACCCGAAAATTTCGTGGGGCTTTTTCGACTCGCCCAGATTCGATTCCGGGTCCCACGGGCTGTCATCTTGACCACTCGACTATCCGGCTTCCCTTATCTGAAAATATTTAAACTTTTTAGTCGCTTCTTCCACTTCAGGGGTCCGTACATGTAATTAAATGGGAGGGCTTTATCAAAAATACATCATTGTACTGTACTGTACTGTATAGTACATAGGCTAAATGAGAGGAAGTGGGCCAAACGTGACTCGGCAACCATACACATAATTAATGAACAGCCCCTAAGTATCCTTAGAGTTGTAATAAATTATTGTTTGTCGTGTTAATTCGAAAATAATAAAGTTGTCGTCCTCGTCCACAAATAAATGGAATTTACAGTGGTTGAAGTCCCGATAGTCGATTGCATTTAAGAGGCATTAATAATCGAACTTTTAAACGCCTTTACCCATAAATTTAAATATATAAAATTGCTTGTCCTGACTGACTGACCGACTGAATGAGTGATTCATCATCGCCTAGAGCAAACCGCTGAACCTAAAGCGGTGAAATTTTGTACACAGTTAGGGTACGTCATGGAAACGCACACTAAGAAGGGATTTTTCGAAATTCCCCCGCGGGGGAAGAGAGACAGATTAAGGCTTAACCGGAAGAACGGCTTCTACTGTACTATTTTAGATGCGATTTTTTGTTTTCAACTACGTTTAGTCTTCATTGAGTACTTAGGTGTATTAACTTGATAACATTTCAGACATTGTTATAAATATTTTTATCTATTTCGAGTTTTAAAATGTTCGAACCGTTTTAAATTGGAATTTGTTATTGCATATTGGTTCGATTATAAAACGATTGTAAACGTTCCAGAAAATTGATCAAATTAAAAACAGTTCTCATCATTCTCAGCGGTAGGTGTTATATAACAATTACTATGGTTGTTGACATACTGAACGTTCATAAATGGGGTTTGCTTGCAAAATCCTCGCGGGCAAAGCCGCGGGTAACAGCTAGTTTATTATAAAGAAACATCACGAAACTATTCTCATTAGGAAATGCGTGTTTTAAGAACATCGTCGCACCACGTAAGACGACAATTCTTTTCAGTTTTATAAACAGTAATCCTAGAAATATCTGTTATGGGATGTATACAACACGTGACAAAGAATGCCTTAGTTCGGTTCCACTTTCGATGTCCTAAAATGGAGACTTGACGTATTATGTCGGCGAATAAAAGGAAATAACGGTTAAGTCTGTACGTTTAAGCAGTGTTTCTCAACGGGGGCGATATCGCCCCATGTGGGCGTTTTTTCCATGTTGGGGGGCGATTAGTAACAATTTATATTTTGGGGGCAAAAAACAATTTTCTAGGCGATATAGTAAAACATTATATTAAGAATAATTAGATATTTTATTCGTTATATCGTACAATAATTAAACAAATAACATTATACTAATCACTAGTCTATTCAATGCAGTACGAATTTGGCGTTAGCCTTGTCCCTCGGTATCGGAATTTTGTAGTGAAGAGGGCGATACTACGTAACGGTTTTATTGAAGGAGGCGACGTTTCGTTAGAGGTTGAAAAACACTGGTTTAAAGGAAAATTACGAGTATCATTCTTACACGTTCCTTTCGTTACTTCAATAATAAGTTACGTTTCTTTACTCACTTTATAATTAGTAACATCGTGTTTCGTTCCCTATCAAATGTTTCCTTCCAAAAACAAAGGCAGGGATAATGTCGTTTCTAACGTATGTAAAGTTGTAGCGCGTGAATGGAATTGTTAATTACGCACCAATTCGTCGAATCTGGAAAATTAAGGTGTCAATTGGAGCGACGGATTGATTACACCAATAGCACCTTTTCACCTCGACTATCTACGCGGCAATTGGTCGTTACGTCGGTTGCGGTGTAAATTCTCCGCCCGTAAGGACGTTTCTCCGCTTCAGACGTCGTCCACCCTTTACAGAAATTCGTGGAAGACATATTAAGTTAAGAAATTTATTAAATAAAATGCTGTCCGTTGCTTTTACACGCAAAACTGTTCAAATGTTGATTATTACGCCATTTCCCGTTCTATTAATATAATCTCAAGACTAGAAACTCGTCGCACTTTGCAAATTCGAATGCAAATAGCAGTTTATAAGAGTTTAGTTTACAGAAGCCCTCTGGCGAGTTACGAACGATTTCCTACACAAAAATAAACCGAGAGGGAGGAGACTTCGGCATGTACGAAATTGGAGATTTGATAAAAAAAAACCTTCTTCGGCGAGATTGTAATCGCCAGTATTGCGCCGATTTACATATTTTTTTTCTCCACAAATTCCTTCTAATTGAGAGACATTCCGTATTCATGTTCTTTATGTCTCGTAAATCACAAACAGAACCAATTCCATTAACCTTCATCTTAATACCGGCGGTTACGGTAATTGATAACACGCACCTCGATCTGTATCAACGAATAACGTAACCCCAGGGGCCTTTTCGGCGCATAATCAATTGCTAAACCTATTGTCGACCTTTCGAATTTTCCGTTCGACCTCCTTTCGATCGACCAATCGCCATCCCGTCCGATCGTCGATATAAGTAGAGAATCGCCTCCAACCGGAAGAATGGATCGGAGCCTCAGGTCATGAACTTTCGGATCGCCATCTTCTTTCTTCTATTTCGTTCGAGTCCCGGAGGCAGGGATCGCAGACAGAGTAAGTGCAGGGAACCGATCGGACCCGACGTGGCCTCCCGTGCTAATTCTTCCTCCTTTATTACAGTAGTGTTCGTCGACAGAGGCGAATGTTTGACTCCCGACGGGCTGAGCGATCGGTGCTCCTCCCTGTCCGAGTGTCCCCGGTCGAGCGGTTGGAGAAATTTGGAATTTCTCAGACGATCCACGTGCGGATTCGAGGGAATTTTACCACGGCTGTGTTGTTCCCGCCAGACGGAGTTTGAGGGTGAGTGATGTTAATCGGCGCAAACGTGGGTAGGTAACCCAAAAATATTTTCGAACGTGCGTGAAGAATCCATGTAAATTGCGTAACGAAGATACGAGTGAGTAGGTACGCAAATAATCGCTACGATGATT
Source organism: Centruroides sculpturatus (assembly GCF_000671375.1). Classification (NCBI taxonomy): domain Eukaryota; kingdom Metazoa; phylum Arthropoda; class Arachnida; order Scorpiones; family Buthidae; genus Centruroides; species Centruroides sculpturatus. Next base: position 135,220 of record NW_019385338.1, on the reverse strand, counting down.
TACACGAACAAGTGCTTCGCAGAGATCTTCTTTGAACAGTACATGCACAGTATGTACCCATGTAATTAATAGAATAAATGTAGAATGCAGCATTCGGTGTGTCGATCGAGGAAGCGCGTTACGTAATTCTGGGATTGGTACAGTATGTGCGATAGCGTTACGGAGCGTAATGCTCGATGGAGGTAGTCGAAAAGTTTAAAAATAGCGTAATTTACGGACGATTGTTAACCATATTAACAGGTTTTAAACAGGCTTAGAAAGGTCAAGGAACTATGTAAATAAAAATGTATGACCAAGAACAAAATGAATAGATGATACCTATAAATATCATTCGGTCTTTATCCGAATACCGTTGGAGGGCGAAAAAGACCATCTGGAAATATTTAAATGCAAAATTTTCCGGTGTATTATCCCATTTTCTGTCTCTGCTGTATGGATGAGGACCAAAACGCAAAGCGCACAATTTTCTTGTGTCCAAAATATAAAGGCACTCTGGCTGATGTTGGCTTTCACTGGCCTTGCCAGATGAAAGATTTCCTTACCAATCATAGGACCCTCCAGGCTTTCGAAACCTTCATCAGGGCGACAAACATCTTGAAGTTCGTTAGGTAAGCGACCCTCCTGGTAACATTCAACTCAGGCTTGCATTTGTGAAGGTCTGCTCTGGGACTATGCATCTTCGGCTGCCCCTAATTTTGCCTGTGCCTCAAGGCGTTGCACGATAGGCTTGTAATGTTACACGGGCATAAATTGTAGCACCTTTCTTTGTTCTTTGTTTTAAAATGGTTGGTGTCTTCACGGAGCTTTGGTCACGTACCACTGGACCTGAAGGAACAATGTCATTGTCTCTGGTCCCTTTACCAAAGAATTTGTCGCTCGCGTTTTTGTAACCTCCAAGGTTATGGAGGTTCTCTCCCCTTGATAGGGGATGTACTGTACATATGCGTTAGTTTGTGTGCAGGCTCTTTGGCAAGGTAGCAGTTAAGGGTCATTTTACCCGGTTTGGGGCTGTGTTTTTTTTTGTACAAACAATTGTTTTCTTTTGTTCCCTCCCATGGAGGACTTGTCTATACCCCCATTCGGGTTGTACATTCGCGCGTGATTGTTTGTTGAGATCCAAGTCAGCCGTAATGGGGCTCCTTGCCTGAAAACAGGGGCAGTTATACTGTACACCACTGTATTTTGGCTATTTGTACTTTTGTGTTTAATAAATGGCACTCGGCAGGTGCTCTGAGATGTCATATTTCACTCTTTCCTATCTACCCTTTTTCTTCTCTTCACTCTTCTCACTTCTTCTACAACTCTTCATCTTTCCTTTTCCAAGGCTATACCTATTGGTGGTGGCCTTCTAATCCTTTAGTAAATGTAAATGTAAATGTCACCACCCCTTCATAACCTAATGTGACGTGACATTTTTATTATACTTCTGTTTGTAATGTTCGATCTCCTTTTAACTATTCGAATTTCTTCGTTTCTGAGATTTGTGTTTCCAATTTCTAAATTAGTGTTTCCCGAATGACGTTTTGATTAAAATGTCGGAAGGAAATATTACGAACAATTCTTATTGGTTTGCGGATATTTTTACCTTTTGTGCAGTTAAAGGGATGTCTGAATAGAAATACAGTAGAGCATCGATTATCCGACTCAATTGGGGACTGGGGTTGGTCGGATAATTTAAAAGTCGGATAACCGAAAAGTATGAAAAAATCCATTATTAGTGTAGGATATTATTATATCCCATGTAATTAGTATATCGCTATTAACCTACTTCGCGTTGAATTTTCCTCCATGTTAAGCCTATCAAATTTTTTTTAAAAATAATAATCGTCGCTATTGCATCGTTAAAAATTATTTCTTTATTTTGCACAAACAAAATACAGTCATTACTGTACTGTACATTGAAAAATATAAAACAAAAAATATATATATACAATATTCGGGTTACATATTTTGCATAAAATAGGCCTATACACTAGAAAAAGAAGTCCAAAATTTTCTTTTGCCTCACAGCTGACACTCGCTTTTTTGCCACTAAATCTCGCACACGTTTTAAAAACAGCAATTGGATAGCGTCATATTCTTCCTGCTGTTCTAACCACTTCATAGCTGTCTCAAGGCCGTGAAAAGCTTCCTCACTGGATGGTCCTTTTTCAGCACGGTTGTTGTCACTAGGTTCTTCCTCATCGTCGCAAGGGTCTTGGTTGTCGATGACACCGGCAGTGATTTCATCGTCCGACAATATTTGATAGCCAGGGTCATTGGCATCACATTCGAGCCAGTCTTGAATGTTTTCGTTGTCGCATTCTTCAAATCCATAACATTCTTTAATCAGCCCACACAGATGTGATAGAAATTGGTTGTTTGGTGGTTCTTCAGGTGCTGTGATAGACTCATCTGATGGTAGGAGCTGATTCCAAGCTGTTACTAGTGTAGTGTCAGTAACCCAAGTAACTGTCAAGTAACCCAAGCAGATGCTTCCATGTCCAGTACATAGCATCCTTCAAGTTAATTTCAGTGTACACTTGCTGAATTGTTTTTCATATTCTTCTCCGAGCATTAACATACGCAGCAATGCCTTTCTGTAATTTCGTTTGAAGCTTTAAATGACCCCTTGGTCCATCGGTTGGAGGACGGAAGTAATGTTGGGAGGTAAGAATACAACTTTAAACTTTCCGTTTTCTCTTTCCAGTAAAATGTTTGAGGGATGACTTGGGGCATTATCAATCAACAACAAAACCTTTCCAGTATTCCCAGTTCTAAGCTGATGCTTTTTGACTTCAGGGATAAATACATTGTCATACCATTCTATAAAAATGCTTGCATCCATCCATGAATTCTTTTGATTTTTGTAGATGACCGGCAATTTTTTTATTCCCTTAAAGCACCGTGGATTTTTAGACCTTCCTACGATTAGCAAAGGTAGCCTGTGCGTTCCAGTAATATTTTCGCATACCATAACAGTAATGCGTGATTTGCTTGCCTTAAAACCAGGTGCTGACATTTCATTCTTAGAAACTAGGGTTTTTGTTGGCATTTTCTTCCAGTACAAACCAGTTTCATTCGAATTATAGACATTGTGTTTTTTTGTAACCATCCTTATCAATCATGTTTTTAAAAGACTTTTTCAAACGTTCAGCTGATTCAGTATCAGCCGACAATTTTTCAACCTGGATGTCCAGTTCCCTAATTCCATGCCTAGATTTGAAACGCATAAGCCAGCAGTTACTCGCTTGAAAATCAGCGTTACCCCCTAATTTCTTGTTCATTTGAAGAGCTTTTTCACAAATCAAAGGGCCACTTATCGGTTGTCCTTGGCTATGTACTTGCATGAACCAAGTGTAAACTGCAGTGTCCAAATCCTTGTTTTCTGCCATTTTCATCGTTTCTCTGTGCAAGCTTCCATCCTCACTGTCAAGTACACTTGCAAATTTTTTAATAGCATCACTGTTCTTTTTAATGTCTGTTATTGTGGTTTTTCCAACTCCATATTCCCGAGCTAAGCTTGATCTAGCACCACTTTTCAACTGATCTATTATTTTAAGTTCATCGGAAACACTGAGAACAACGAGTTTACGTTTAGTCGCCATTGCGAACGATACAACTACAGCACGATCTGTTACAAGTGTGTAATTCACAGATCCAAAATTTATATCGCCAATGAAAACGGATTCCGATTCAACACTACACACAGTCCTGAGAAAAATCCACACAAAACAAATAACCTGTGGTGATTTCTGTTAACCGTGAACGAATCAAAAAGCGAGCCCTTCCTCCCCATTGACGAGTTATTACGTCAAGTTTACACAGCGTTACATAAAAATCGGTCCTTTAGATCCTTTGGGATTTTTTTTTAAATTTTTGGATGTTTTTTAAGTCTTCAAATTTTTGCAAAAATTTTTTCCCGCGCGAAAAAATTTTATCGCGATTTTAATCTACCTTTAATGACGCATGATTAACACTTAATTGTTTTTTTTTATGAGATTTTGATATCAAATTTCATTCATCATTCTAAAGTTGTAGTGCACGGATTTTACTTCGGTAAAGTTATTTAAAGATACTTTCTGATATAAAAAACGACCTCCAATAGTTTTTTAATTTTTTTAATTAATAGATTTTATTATATATGTTACCGCTAAAGCTCGAAAGTCGTTAATGTGTACATTACCTAGCTAATCTGCAGATTAACTAGGGTGATCCGTTAAAGTTGTGAAAATTGTTCCATTTCTTAAATTACCTAGATAATGGGCAGAGTATCTAGGTAATCCGCACACTACCTACTAGGCACTCGGTAAAGTGAAAATAAGATCTTTGCCACAAATAGGTGTGCTTGTCGCAAAAACCAATTGCTATGAAATTCAAAGTGTCACCAATCTTTAGACTGCACTAGTAAGTAAGCACAGTTGGATAATGTTACCTATGGTGAGTAAAATGGCGGCTCGTCTCTGATTCCAGCAAACAGAAGAAAGGAAACAGTGGGGACACACGTTCTAACCTAACCTAACCTATTATAATAAATTACCATAATTATTACCAACCAAATTATTAGAATAGGTTAGGTTAGGTTTG
>NW_019385338.1:126651-128945 GCF_000671375.1 Centruroides sculpturatus | reverse complement strand
GAGACAATGGAAAATAAAGTTTGAAGCTTTTTCTTCAAAAATAACGCATTTCTTTCGTTTTTTTTTCAATTTTAAGTATTTTTTATGTTTAATTATAATGTAATTAAAAATTGATAGGAGAGGAAGAGGTTAACAAGAACATTTATTAGCTTGTGCACATCCCACTTGGATCTTACACACAAGACATCCGCTATCGTGAACAATTGACGAAATAAAAGTGTGCATTTATCAGAGAATAGACAAAGACTCAGTTTGTAAACAATTTACCTTTTGTATATACAACTGACACTCGATCCATAGCGGTCTTTCAATGACCGGACATAAAAAATAAACAGATGACGCTTAACTTAAGCGCGGTTTACAAAAAGAAATATGATTAATCTTAACACAACCACTCATAATTAAAAAATTAGGCCTCGTTTAAATACTGGCTTCCCTTTCATGGTCGAGCCGGTGTAGCCAGCTAAAACACGCAAAAATTTAACAAATATATTATTAAAGTAGCCAAGACGTAGCCAAATATTGCAGCGCCACATCACAAGCGGGCATTTGAATTTGCCGACTAGAACGCGGTCGGTTAACCGAGGTGACGGTTAATCGGGGGTCGGATAATCGATGCTCTACTGTATGTAATCATATTGGTGATACAAGTAGAGGTGAAACAATAAGAGATGAACATAAGATGATACAAGTTGTGATTAGATACAAAGTGGTCCAAAACTCATTTAGCTGAGATATATACAGTATATATATATATATAGACACACACACACACACACTAACATCAATACATACAGAAATTACTCCCAAATTTTTTTGCATTTTTCGACGTTTCGGAGTCCCGAGTCTAAAAATGTAAAAATCTTGGTGGGGTCATTATTTGACCGATCTATTATATATAATAGATTTTCCCTCTGTTATATATAATAGAGGAAAAGTAAAAATTAAAATTATAAATTAAGGTTTATATATAAACTTTAATTTATAAGTATACTGTAATTTTTGACAAGACTATGTCTTGTTTATAAAATCGTACTGCCCAATGTTCTTACCAGCATAGAGATATGAAGGAGTACAGTACATGTCGAGAGTTGATATTTGGCACAGAGTATTAGGTGCCCAAATCATTTGCGCATAAAAAAATCCAGACTCTTAGGAAGTCAGGGGACCGAGAATCGAGTCAAAATAGAATACAAAATGGCGACTCTCTTCTACAAACAGGCAAAACAGCCACCTCACCACACCGAAGTCAGGTAGGGGAGAGTACCACCCACAGTCATTCTAATAATGGAACTCTATCCTTAGGACCGAACACGTAGTTTCTTCTATGTTAAATAAAATGTGTAATCTAATTTTGTAAATTTGGGAGTGCTTCAAATATGACGTTAATACGGTTTTATGTCAAGTTACAAGTGGGTGTTTTTTAACATTATCTAGTATAGTAAAATCGTAGGACCGATAAAAATTTGACGTTATATTACGATTGTCGTTACATTCGATGACGTTATAATCGGGTTAAACTGTATATTGTTTGTTCAAAATAAAAAATAATTTCGGACGATACAATAGCCATGATAATTCGACAAAAATTCAACCCGGGCTGACTCGCAACGGAGAGAAATTTTGAAATTAGATAGGTTAATTTCATCGAAGATGCATAGTGGATGATCTCGTGGTCGTGGCCGGCGAAGTTTGAACGATCACGCCCAAAAGCAGCGATATCAAAGAAGATAGGAGAATGAGAACGAGACCTGCCTTGAGCATCAAAGTGATTCCGTCTCCGAGACATAATCTTCTACCAAATACGGTTTTGCCGTTTTACTTGTATATAACTATAATTTTATATAATTATATATATAACTTTAATTTTTACTTTCTCTCTGTTATACANTAATTGTGCAGATAATGTTACCTATGGTGAGTAAAATGGCGGCTCGTCTCTGATTCCAGCAAACAGAAGAAAGGAAACAGTGGGGACACACGTTCTAACCTAACCTAACCTATTATAATAAATTACCATAATTATTACCAACCAAATTATTAGACTAGGTTAGGTTAGGTTTGAACGTGCGTCCCCACTGTTTTCTTTCTTCTCTTTGCTGGAATCAGAGACGAGCCGCCTTTTACTCACCATAGGTAACGTTAACTGCACAATCATATCATGCGATCATCAGAAAAAGTATGATAACTTTATTATTTTTCGTCTCCGGTCCAAAAGTAGGGTATCGTTGAAGTCGTCTCGGTCCCCTCAGTTCAGATAGATACTCAAAGTCCCGAAATTCCATAGGTGGTTA
>NW_019385338.1:104384-126356 GCF_000671375.1 Centruroides sculpturatus | reverse complement strand
TTTTTCTTCAAAATTAACGCATTTCTTTTGTTTTTTTTTTTTCAATTTTAAGTATTTTTTATGTTTAATTATAATGTAATTAAAAATTGATAGGAGAGGAAGAGGTTAACAAGAACATTTATTAGCTTGTGCACATCCCACTTGGATCTTACACACAAGACATCCGCTATCGTGAACAATTGACGAAATAAAAGTGTGCATTTATCAGAGAATAGACAAAGACTCAGTTTGTAAACAATTTACCTTTTGTATATACAACTGACACTCGATCCATAGCGGTCTTTCAATGACCGGACATAAAAAATAAACAGATGACGCTTAACTTAAGCGCGGTTTACAAAAAGAAATATGATTAATCTTAACACAACCACTCATAATTAAAAAATTAGGCCTCGTTTAAATACTGGCTTCCCTTTCATGGTCGAGCCGGTGTAGCCAGCTAAAACACGCAAAAATTTAACAAATATATTATTAAAGTAGCCAAGACGTAGCCAAATATTGCAGCGCCACATCACAAGCGGGCATTTGAATTTGCCTACTAGAACGCGGTCGGTTAACCGAGGTGACGGTTAATCGGGGGTCGGATAATCGATGCTCTACTGTATGTAATCATATTGGTGATACAAGTAGAGGTGAAACAATAAGAGATGAACATAAGATGATACAAGTTGTGATTAGATACAAAGTGGTCCAAAACTCATTTAGCTGAGATATATACAGTATATATATATATATAGACACACACACACACACACTAACATCAATACATACAGAAATTACTCCCAAATTTTTTTGCATTTTTCGACGTTTCGGAGTCCCGAGTCTAAAAATGTAAAAATCTTGGTGGGGTCATTATTTGACCGATCGTCATACTTTCCCTATGTTATGTATAACAGAGAGAAAGTAAAAATTAAAGTTATATATATAATTATATAAAATTATAGTTATATACAAGTAAAACGGCAAAACCGTATTTGGTAGAAGATTATGTCTCGGAGACGGAATCACTTTGATGCTCAAGGCAGGTCTCGTTCTCATTCTCCTATCTTCTTTGATATCGCTGCTTTTGGGCGTGATCGTTCAAACTTCGCCGGCCACGACCACGAGATCATCCACTATGCATCTTCGATGAAATTAACCTATCTAATTTCAAAATTTCTCTCCGTTGCGAGTCAGCCCGGGTTGAATTTTTGTCGAATTATCATGGCTATTGTATCGTCCGAAATTATTTTTTATTTTGAACAAACAATATACAGTTTAACCCGATTATAACGTCATCGAATGTAACGACAATCGTAATATAACGTCAAATTTTTATCGGTCCTACGATTTTACTATACTAGATAATGTTAAAAAACACCCACTTGTAACTTGACATAAAACCGTATTAACGTCATATTTGAAGCACTCCCAAATTTACAAAATTAGATTACACATTTTATTTAACATAGAAGAAACTACGTGTTCGGTCCTAAGGATAGAGTTCACTTCTTAGAATGACTGTGGGTGGTACTCTCCCCTACCTGACTTCGGTGTGGTGAGGTGGCTGTTTTGCCTGTTTGTAGAAGAGAGTCGCCATTTTGTATTCTATTTTGACTCGATTCTCGGTCCCCTGACTTCCTAAGAGTCTGGATTTTTTTATGCGCAAATGATTTGGGCACCTAATACTCTGTGCCAAATATCAACTCTCGACATGTACTGTACTCCTTCATATCTCTATGCTGGTAAGAACATTGGGCAGTACGATTTTATAAACAAGACATAGTCTTGTCAAAAATTACAGTATACTTATAAATTAAAGTTTATATATAAACCTTAATTTATAATTTTAATTTTTACTTTTCCTCTATTATATATAACAGAGGGAAAATCTATTATATATAATAGATCGGTCAAATAATGACCCCACCAAGATTTTTACATTTTTAGACTATTATTATACCTGTATTATATTTATATTAATATATTATTAATATAAATAATATAATAATATATTATTATATTATGTTATATTTTTACATTTTAGACTATTATATATAACTTTAATTATATATACAGTATATACATACACACATATACAGTATATATACATATACTTTTTATTTTCTCGACTGTTATATATAACAGAGGAAAAGTATGGCGAAAATTCGTTGCTGAAATTTTTTTGCTGGCGGGCATCTGCTCTTAGTACAAAGAAACTTACGCTTGGAACAGTGCCAAGTGGATGAAACCACTAAACATTCACTTGTCGCGGGTTCGCGCCTGGCCAGAGTTTTCCGGGCTTTCTTTCCGTTTGTAACAATAGGGTCCTGTTTTCCTTTGTGAGTCTTTCCGGGAGGCTGCCCCCTCGGCAGATCGTCAACGTGTCTCCTTACCGAAAATAACTATTCCAGTCTGACATGGAGCAAAACTATTTAGGGTTAAGAAAAAGGGCGAGTTTACCAACCATCGATAGAGAATAACCTATAGGAGATCGGACACGAATGAAAATAGGAAATTATAGGATTTATTCCCTTTTTTATTAATGAAAAAATGTTTTAAGGTCGAAGTATATACAATTTTCGAGTTTCCACCGAAAAAAAGTCGCTTGTCATTTAAAGAGAAGTTACTTCTATTAATTTAAAACTTTGCATTTCGACGTTAGTGACGACTGCACGCCACTTTAATACGTCATTTCCTTTCCTCTGAATAGAGTGTTTTTCGGTCTGAAAGTTCCATTTTATTTCACAAAATGTGGATAATTTCAAACGTCAGCACTTTTTGTTACTTCTCATCACACGTCGGGGTCGATGGCCGACGACTTGTCCGTTCGATCCAAAAGATGGCTCCGTCTAGAGCTCGAGATAAGACACTGACTAAAAAAGGTATCAGGAGTCGTATCCGGTGTTGAGTCCGCGATCTCGCGCGGGTCGACCCACTATCCCCGAAATTCCGAGTGGGACCGACGAAGACAAAAGAGTATTGGGAGGGAGAGGGGTCGTCTCTCTCTCTCTCTCACCAACAGAGTGGCGGGAGGGGTCGCCTCTCCCTCCCGTTACTCTTTTGTCCTCGTCGCTCCCACTCGAATCATGGAACCTTCCATGCTCTCCATTGACCGCTCGGGGACTTCTACCTCATCCTTTCTCCCACCTGAATCGCCTGGAATCGTACCGGCTCCGCCCAATTTAGGATACAAACAAGACATGTTTTTCTCCCCTTTGTATCTTTTTTCCCGGTCGTTGGGCATTGAATATGTTGGTGCTTTCGTCTTGCGCGACACCTTTTGATCCGAATCTCGCTCCGACATTATCTACTGGCGCGCCTTGGAAGCTTTTTCGAGAAAATGGAATCGTCAGACATGCGCGTTCTTAGTTTCAAGTGAATGGTTTAAAGAACTGTTAAAACGGATACATTGCAACTTCCCAAACGTCTAGTGTTGCCACTCTAAATTCGTCACGTACTGTAATTACCGAGAACTTTCCCATTATGCCTTATAGGTGTACCGTATCTCTAGGTCCTGTACCTTTGTTTTTGAACACGTGCAATGTATGAAATTAGCTATCACGCTTTCAGAAATATCAATGGTTTTTCCAAGCATTACTTATATTAGTTTCTGAAGTAAACAGTATAAATACACAATGGTTGCGCTATAAACTACCTGTTTATTTATAAGTATTTAATGTATTAACTAATCTGTTTATAGACGTAGGGGTCCCCGAACCCCTTTACACCAGGACTCTCGAGTATCTGTGCACGGCTCCGAGGAGAAATAATGGGTTTCACTCTGGTATGAAACTGAAAGAGATGAAATAATTAAGGCAGGTTATTTGAGATCCAGTCCAAATATTTTGTGACTCGGGTATATACCACGGGATATTCCGATGTACCGATTCTCTTGCCAAAGGAAGCCACCCCCACCAAGTAGAATCGAGAAGAACCCGAAAACGATTTCCGGACGGGAAGAGCCAGAGGTCCTCCTGCATTTATCTATAAATTTTTTCCTCAAATTTTATGGCATTTTCGTAAAACAGAAGATCGTAATTCCTCTTACCGAACAAGATTCCTTGCAGCAATCACGGATTCCCGCGCAGATATACTCTACAGTTATTGGCAAGTCTCGGTGAAACACGCGACGACACTCTTCGTTATTCCAAATTGTATTCCGTAACTCCTTCAATTCGGGGTTCGAGTCTATGTCTAAAAACCTTAGAAGATTAAATTTAGAGGTAAACTAGCGAATCAAATACGGTAAATTTTTTAAGGTCCATCTACCGAAGGCTGTAGTTACCCATCCCGCCACGAAGGCGTCTCTTCCCGCCAGAACTTCGTTCCTCAGCTGACCGTAGGGAAGACAAATAGGTCTAACGAATTCGTCAAATGTGACCGTCTGTTCTAGAACCAGAATGGCGATGTTGTTCTTGAACGTTCTTCGCATGAAATCGGGGTGACTCTTGACCTCTCTTACTCGAAATTCGATGGGATTGGCTCCGTCCGAGTCGTCGTTCAACCTGTGTTCACCCAATCGAACGGTCAGACTGGATGCGTTCGCACTATAAGGACGGTATCGTAACGTCAGCCAATTAAAAATTATATAAAAGCATTTTCTATAAATGCCCAATGCTTACGTTTTTCCTAGCCTTTCCGTCACGCAGTGAGCGGCGGTGATGACGTGTCGATTAGACACTAGAGCACCCCCGCAGTAGAATCCGCAGATTCGGCTATATTTGGTGTTATAAACGGCCGCCTGAGAAAGGGAGAAAAGAATTAGGTAAAAACTTTTGCCTATTGTCCCTAGAAATTTGCACGTACCAAGAGAGGGAGTTGTAGGGGAGATGTAGATTTCCCTCCCGTTGCGAGCGTGGCTTAACTCTCGATGGCACAAAAACGTCTATTTCAGTACCCATGAAAAACATCTTTCGTGGGATGTTCTACAGAGGACCCAAAGGGAAGAAGAAGTTCGAAGTCTATACCGAGCCTCCTGCTCGGGATGGACTTCGAACTTCTTTTTCTCCACCAACTCGGTTCCTCTGGTGGAAAACAGGCACGTTCAATGTCTGTCCCCAGATGACTCATAAACGCGTGGATACAGCAAATAAAATGTTTTTCGGCAAGAGAGTGAAATAGTTAAAAATAAATTAAAGTTACGTAAAACTCACCAGCCACGGCCATGCACCCAACTGCGAATTTCGAATACCGAAGGTTTCGTTTCTGGATTTCGTCTCGAGACCGCAAACTGAAAAGAAAAAGGGAATTACACTGTGTTCTCTGAGCCTCTTCGTCCTACAAATTATTTAAATTAGAGAAACGTCAATTAGGAGAAGTCTTTCATTTTAAATTAAAGAAGAAAGCAAATCTCTGGGGAAGCAGCTTCTCTCTTATCCTCACTGTGGCTGCTCCCAATCGAAAGTAGTCTACGATGTCACTTGAGGATGACAAAATTATCAGAATTTAGTGATACTTTCAATATTAGTATTTATGATTAGTTCAATGTTTACTAATCATAAAGGTTTGGTTTAATGATAGGGGATAGTTTCAGACAGAAAGTCCTCTCGGGAGAACTTCTCTCTGGCAGATGGCTCACCATTTTCTGTCATCAATTCAATCCGGATGGGAGAAATCCAGAATCGAATGCGATAGAGAACCTGGAAATTTTGGACCTAGCTAAACCATCATGGGCCTGTAGAAAGGCTCATTGTGGATTTATTAACAGTGTTGTACAAAAAAACTTTATTAATAAACAATTAAGCTTTACATTTGCTGCTTTATTCCGTTCGTTTATTGAAGCCAATTGGAAATAATCGATAAAGATCGAACTGATATAAAAATGTCCTCGACAAACCATCATTACTGATTAAAAGAAAAACAAAATAACATCGTTTTCATTTACTTAAATTATTCGTAAAATAACATGTATTAGGTACAGTACCTCCCACCATGATTTATAATCGCTTTTTTACGAGCTGCAGCGTGACCAATTTGCATAATTCGACATTTATAAGTGTGTTATTTACATCCAGAAAACTGCAATCGAAGTTAAGTTTGATTAATTAATTTAGACAAAAAGTATACAAAATATCGACTATCATTAAAGATTAGTGTTGTTATTCCGGTTAGTGACGTTTCTGTAATTGATAAATTCCCGTCTCAAGGTTTCCTCCCAGTTAAATTCATTCCTAAACTTTATCGATGTAAAAAATTAAACACGTCGCTTAAATTAATTGCGGCCATAAACGTTTAAGACTACGTTCATAAATTCCTAGTATTAAGCTGCGTTATATTTTAATTTAACTTTTTGCATTATAATGTTAATTTGCATTATAATGTTTAAGGGGCAGAATATTTCAGGGTTATCTGTCGGGTCCCGTTCCTCGTCACTCTGTTGTTTCGTTGTGGACTTGGCCCAACCCGCGACAGGTCAGAAAGGCCAGATTAGTGCCCACGTGACGAGAAGAGTCAAAAAACCTAAATAAAACCGGGATTCCCCGGATAGATTTCGGTAAGTTCACGAATTCGGATGGGAGATAGTTTCTCTATTTATTTTCAGTAACCTCCGAACTTTGGCATTACCTTCGATTATGAATCTAGACGGAAAATCACACTTCAGAGGTGCATTAGTAGTTGAAGATCCGAAGGTTGCAAAAGGATCCGAATCACAAAAGAAGACTCCCTATCCTGAACTATATGTACGCAGTTCGAGATCTAAGCTTGGCTTTATTTATTTATTTATTTATATTCAAGAAGGACATTGCTCTAACTCAGTGTTTCTCAACGGGGGCGATATCGCCTCCATGTGGGCGTTTATCCGTGTTCGGGGGGTGATTAGTAACAATTTATATTTTGGGGGGCGAAAAACAATTTTCTGGGCGATATAGTAAAACCGTCGGTTAATTATATTAAGAATAATTAGATATTTTATTCGTTATATCATACAATAATTAAACAAATAACATTATACTAGTCACAAGTCTATTCAATGCAGTACGAATTTGGCGTTAGCCTTGGCCCTCGGCATCGGAATTTTGAAGTAAAGAAGGCGATACTACGAACGGTTTTATTGAACGGGGCGATACTACGTTGAAGGGGCGACGATTCGTTAGAGGTTGAGAAACACTGGTCTAACTGCACAAAAGGGTAAAATATCTACCAAACAAATAAGAGTTGTTCGTAACATTTCCTTCCGACATTTTAATCAAAACGTCAGTTCGGGAAACACTAATTCAGAAATTGGAAACACAAATCTCAGAAACGAAGAAATTCGAATAGTTAAAAGGAAATCGGACATTACAAATGGAAGCATAATAAAAATATCACGTCACATTAGGTTATGAAGGGGTGGTGACAGAAATTGGGATAGGACACCGGGAAATTTTGAATTTAAATGTTTCCAGATGATCTTTGTTTTCCCCCTCCAACAGTATTCGGATAAAGACCGAATGATATTTATGTGTATCATCTATTCATTTCGTTCTTGGTCATACATTTTTATTTACATAGTTCCTTGACCTTTCTAAGCCACACCTGTTAAGACGGTTAACGATCGTCCGTAAATTACGCTATTTTTATACTTTTGGACTACCGCCATCGAGCATTACGCTCCGTAACGCTATCGCACATACTGTACCAATTCTAGAATTATGTAACGCGCATCTTCAATCGACACACCGAACACTGCATTCTACATTTATTCTATTAATTTCATGGGTACATACTGTGCATGTACTGTTCAAAGAAGATCTCTACGAAGCACTTGTTCGTGTAAATCATCGTAGCGATTATTTGCGTACCTACTCACTCGTATCTTCGTTACGCAATTTACATGAATCTCTCCCACATTCTTCGCGCACGTTCGAAAAGATTTTTGGGCTACTCGCGTTGGCGCCGATTAACGTCACTCACCCTCAAACTCCATCCGGTGGGAACAACATAGCCGTGGTAAAATTCCCTCGAATCCGCACGTGGATAGTCTGAGAAATTCCAAATTTCTCCAACCGCTCGACCGGGGACACTCGGAGAGAGAGGAGCACCGACCGTTCAGCCCGTCTGGAGTCAAACATTCGCCTCTGTCGACGAACACTACTGCAATAAAAGAAGAAGAATTAGCGCGGGAGGCCACGTCGGGTCCGATCGGTTCCCTACACTTACTCTGTCTGCGATCCCTGCCTCCGGGGCTCGAGCGAAACAGAAGAAAGAAGATGGCGATCCGAAAGTTCATGACCTCAGGCTCCGATCCGTTCTTCCGGATGGTGGCGATTCTTTACTTATATCGACGATCGGGCGGGGTGGCGATTGGTCGATCGAAAGGAGGTCGAACGGAAAACTCGATAGGTCGACAAATGGTTTAGCACCTGATTATGCGCCGAAAAGGCCCTTGGTGTTATGTTATTCGTTGGTACAGATCGAGGTGCATATTATGAATTATCGTAACCGCCGTAATTAAGATGAAGGTTAATGGAATTGATTCTGTTTGTGATTTAAGAGAGACAAAGTATGTTAAAATATGTGTTTATATTTTAGTAATCGCACAATATTTATTTATATTTTAGAAAATACGAGGGAAGCGGCGATTCCACAGATTGCATGGACAGCCACCGAAAGATGCTATTGATGTAATCAATCCGTCGCTCCAATCGCCACCTTAATTTTCCAGACTTGACGAATTGGTGCGTAATTAAAAATTCCATTCACGCGCTACAACTTTACATACGTTAGAAACGACATTATCCATGCCTTTGTTTTTGGAAAGGAATATTTGATAGGGAACGAAACACGACGTAACTACTTATAAAGTGAGTAAAGAAACGTAACTTATTATTGAAGTAACGAAAGGAACGTGTAAGAATAATACTCGTAATTTCCCTTTAAACGAAACATACAGACTTAACCGTTATTTCTTCTTTTATTCAACATAACACCTCAAGTCTCAATTCTGGAATATCGAAAGTGGAACCAAACTAAGACATTAGGAATGTATAAAACACGTGACAAATTCACATCTTGTATACATTCCGAAACAGATATTTCTATGATTACTGTTTATAAAACTGAAAGGAAATGACACCCGCAGGGTTCTTATCAAAGTAGTAGACACGTTGCTTCGAGGAGGACAGAAGGACCACCCTCGTCTTGCAAGGACTTTAGTTACTTCGATGTAGCGACTTAAAATACATCTACTCTTACAAAAATACAGTCGATTTTCAAAATTCATACCGAAGAAAATAAAAGAAATAATAAAGTAAATCTCGATAGCCCTCAATTGCAAATTCACCCTCAGCTAAAACGGACATTTTTTTTATTTCCGTTACGTGTGTAGCAACACCCAAACGTCGAGCAATCGAGGTATCACGCGGTAAGTAAACACCCCGGACACGTAACCGGACACAAGAAACTCCGATCGACTTCGTTTAATGCAGGCCTAGCCAACCCAAATTGTTTCGCGGGCCACTTTGATCACGCGTAACATTATGGTGGGCGACAATTTAGGCAAACATGATTTTAAAAAAGTAAAACAATTACAAAATGAATAAGATTTTATTGTTATACCAAGAATTTGTACTCGCACTTGCCATTATAACAAAGACACACGCAAATTTTGGAAATTGGAATGGAAATTTACTGGCATGATTTTACGATAGTTCTGTATAGTTGACAAGAGTTTTTAAAAAATCCATTAAAATATTTGATATATTTATTCCTCTCTCCCATTTCGTATTGCTTACAGATTTCAATGTTAAACTAGTGATATTACGATTTGGTATGTCCCATCTTTAATGGGATGCAGAAAAAGACGTGTACAATTCTTGTTCAATGTTAAAAGATTAACTGTTACTTTAGTAACATCATTTACAACTAAATTTAATGAATGAGATGCAGAAGGTATAAGAAAAAAAGCTCTAGAATTTATATTCCTTAAATTTACGATTTATGTATCCGTTGTCATAAAAATTTGTCTTTCCACTTCTTTCCCAAAACTACAAATATTCGAGTACAAAGTAACTGGTTTCGACTTATTTCTACTTAAAAGGTAGTTAAGTAATTAAGAGATTAGGTAATTGGGGACATAAATAAAACCCTGCCGAAAGAGCCGGAATTTTACTTAAACGAAAGCTTAACCGAATCAATCTGTAGCCGAGTATTGTACTCGGCTACAGATCGGGTACAATGGGGACTGATTTCTTCGAAATATTAGATGTAATAAAGACAGACATTTTTCCAGTTCGACGAGAGTGACCGAAAAGTTGTAAATTTTGGAAATTTCCGTGGACAACACCAGGTCCTAAAACGAACTAGAAAACAAACGACGGACAATCAATTAAGTTTAACATATTTAGAATTTTACAGCTATGGTGAGAAACGTTTAAAATTTACAACAACCCTGTCGCGTCCTTTGAGGTGTACTAGTGATGCGACAAAAGAGATACTGTATTTGACATTGACCGGTATCGGCACCCTGGGGATTTGGCAGTCCGCGTGTATGCACGCTCTGCAATTGTCTCTGATTCCATCCATTAGCCACTCGTAGGGAGCTATTTGACTAAGTGCATTGTTTTAAGATTTAAAAAGTAAAGAAGTTTTTATGTTATTTTTTATGTACGTTTCTTTACAAAGCTATATTTAATTATAATTTTCTTTAAAAGTATATTCATACAATTGAATATTTTGTACCAGGTATGTACCGGTACATCCATCACACATTTTATTTCNATTGTTTTTTTTTATGTACGTTTCTTTACAAAGCTATATTTAATTATAATTTTCTTTAAAAGTATATTCATACAATTGAATATTTTGTACCAGGTATGTACCGGTACATCCATCACACATTTTATTTCATCGAGTAAGTTATTATTATTTTATTTTTAATTGTAGCCCTTAATTGTAGCTAGCGATTCGGAATGTAATTGTGATATTAAAAATGCATTTAGAGAAATTTACGGTTTTTACTGGCCAATCGAATAAACGATACGAATGGACCCTAGACCAGTGGTTCCCAATTAGTTTTTCCTACGTACCACTTCAATAAAGAGCTAAAACTCGGGTACCCCTTATAGCAGAAATCCATATTAATCCATACTATTATTATAAATTCGAAGGCAACTCTGTCTGTCTGTTATTTTTTCACGTCTAAACCGTTAAACAGGTTTTAATAAAATTTGGCACAGATAGCTTACATGTTGGAGATGGACATAGGCTACATTTTACTGCGAGAAAATATCTTACTCCCACGAGAAAATTCGATATAATGCGACAGCTAGTAATAAATAGAATAAGTTTTTTTTTTTTACATTTATTACTTTTAAAATACAATTCTAATAATAATGAAAATACACATAAACACAAAAATTACATAAACACAGCTTCCCTATCATCAAATGTCACGGCATGTCACTGGTAGGCGCCGACTGGGAGGAGCCAAAGGTCTAAAGTTATGGAAATCCACAAGTTTAAGAAAAAAAAAAAGGAGATAAAGATCGGCGGGAAAGAGTCGAAGGATGTCGACTTTGAGCTGATTAAGGCAATTTCCATTCCGAGTGCATATTTATTTCTTACACCGAAAAATATTTTGGTTACGTTTTTATACCGATTAACAAACGACAAAGTTTTGCTTGGTTCAATGTTACGACTTGGTGAATTTATTGATACTTGGCAAATAATTTCATCAACTTTTAATCCATATAGATACATGTTTCGGGCTTTCGCCCTCTCTTCAGTCTGTTACATAGGTTATATCTTGTGGACATCTGCCAGGCACCTTCCGCACTACGTCTTCCCACTCCCCTTCCGACTGGAGAGGGACGAAAACCCGAAACGCGTATCTATATGGATTAAAAGTTGATAATGAAATTATTTGCCAAGTGTCAATTAAAAGTGGTTGATGATGAAATTATTTGCCAAGTGTCAATAAATTTACCAAGTCGTGACATTGAACCAAGCAAAACAAGAAGACACGGTTTCGACAAATAAATAAAACGACAAAGTATTAAATTAACTTTTAAATTTTATAGTTGCAAAAGTTGTATGGCGTATTCGTTGGAAACAGCCATAAAACGCAAATATTTTATTTGCTTTAAGGTCCATTTACACACAACAGTGATGTGTCGGCACAGTGACAGTTTGGTGACAGTGACGTCGAGCACGGCACAATGACAGTTTGGTGACAGTGACGTCGAGCACGGCACAATGACGAGTATTTACACACAATAGTGACGTGACCGTGCTATCAGTGAGTGGTCGTGGACTTTACTGAGGATGAATTGGCTATGATAGCTATATGATAGTTTGGCTGAAATAGAAAAAGAAAGCGCCACAAGTGGGTAAATCAAGCATGGACAAAAAATATCAACAGAATGGGAGTTTCATACTCTTTATAAAAAATTGAGATGACGAATCTATATTTTTTGAATGTTTTCGAAGGTTTCAACATGCATTTCATATTTATTAAACAAAACAGAAAATATTCATTTTGTATCCAATGTCCATGTATTTCGAATGAGATAAATCAAATAGAACAGGGTAGTTGATGCACCATTTCAATTAAATGTTCGTCATTCATTGGAAAACAAAATTTACCCTCAGTGAAAATATCGTTCCCGTCAAATGTACTTTCATGGCACGTCACGCACTGTCACTGCATAGCACTGTGACGGACGAGTCTGGACAGGGTGGTTTAAAACTAGGTCAACAACTTACCACAGACAAAAATTTACACAGAACAGTGACATGCCGGCACACTGTATAGCACTGTGCCGGCATGTCACTGTTCTGTGTAAATGGACCTTAATACATCATCCTTCCTGTCAGTATTCTTTAAAACAGTTTCTGCCCTGTAGTCACTAAGAAGGTATTTTATTAGCAAGCCCATCGTGGATTCGGCTAGGCCCACAACGAAACGGCTGGTTAGTGAAAGATGAGGTTCGACGTATCCGGACGGACCACCACCCGAAAATTTCTTGGAGCTTTTTCGACTCGTCCGGATTCGATTCCGGGTCCCACGGGCTGTCATCTTGACCACTCGACTATCTGGCTTCCCTTATCTGAAAATATTTAAACTTTTTAGTCGCTTCTTCCACTTCAGGGGTCCGTACATGTAATTAAATGGGAGGGCTTTATCAAAAGTACATCATTGTACTGTACTGTACATAGGCTAAATGAGAGGAAGCGGGCCACAGATGACTTGGCAACCGTACACGTAATTAATGCATGGCCCCTAAGTATCCTTAGAGGTGTAATAAATTATTGTTTCTCGTTTTAATTCGAAAATAATAAAGATGTCGTCCTCATCCTCAAACAAATGGAATTTATAGTGGTTGAAGTCCCGAGAATCGATTGCATTTAAGAGGCATTACTAATCGAACTTTTAAACGCTTTTACCCATAAATTTATTATAAAGAAACATCACGAAACTATTCTCGTTAGGAAATGCGTGTTTTAAGAATATCGTCGCACTACGTCAGACGACAATTCTTTTCAATTTTATAAACAGTAATCGTAGAAATATCTGTTACGGGATGTATACAACACGTGACAAAGAATGCCTTAGTTCGGTTCCACTTTCGATGTCCTAAAATGGAGACATGACGTATTATGTTGGCGAATAAAATACGAAATAAGGGTTAAGTCTGTATGTTTCGTTTAAAGCGAAATTACGAGTATCATTCTTACACGTTCCTTTCGTTACTTCAATAATAAGTTACGTTTCTTTACTCACTTTATAATTAGTTACGTCGTGTTTCGTTCCCTATCAAATGTTTCCTTCCAAAAACAAAGGCAGGGATAATGTCGTTTCTAACGTATGTAAAGATGTAGCGCGTGAATGGAATTGTTAATTACGCACCACTTCGTCAAATCTGGAAAATTAAGGTGTCAATTGGAGCGACGGATTGATTACACCAATAGCACCTTTTCACCTCGACTATCTACGCGGCGATTGGTCGTTACGTCGATTGAGATGTTAAATTCTCCGCCCATAAGCACGTTCCTTCGCTTCAGACGTCGTCCACCCTTTACAGAAATTCGTGGAAGACACAAACGTTATAAGAAATTTCGGGAGCATCTGTCAGTGCTGTATCTTCGTTATTAACTTATTTCTTTTTTATAGGTAAGTTTTTACTATTATGGCAGTTAGTTCGAAAAGAAAGCCGTACTCACCGAGCTTCAGGGAAGGAGAGACTAGTAGTAAAAAGAAATCTTTGAAGAGTTGCGAGGAGAAAGAATTTGCATATCTTCTGGAAGAAGATTTTAACCTCGAAAAGGGTATACGTGTCCTGTTGCGTTTACATTTATCTACGAATTCCAAGATCGACAAACTTATTTATAGATTAAATTATGTATCGGAATGGTTAAAAAATTTGGATGAAGGTTTGGCTGACTTAGATAATAGATTAGAAACATTAGAAAAATTGGTTGATAAAAACTGTAGTTTAAGTGATCAAAGTAATGTTACGAAAAAGTTTAATGATATTACTCGCGAACTTGATTTTTTGGATAACCAACGTCGAATAAATAATGTTGTCATTTCCGGTTTAGAGGAGGTTCGGGATGAATCTTCTCTAGAAACAAAAGAGAAAATAGTTGAATTTGCTACACGAGTTTTACGGATGCCCGACATTAAAATTGGTAGGGAAATGAGAGTGGGAAAGAAAAAGGCCAATTCCTCTAGATTAATTAATTATTTGTACTTTTGTTGATTATTATGAAAAAATGTATCTTAAGAAACGAATTCTGGAGTTAAAACCGGATGGTGTCTATGTAAATGACGATTTTTCTCCTAGATTGAAAAATATTAGATTTAAACTTCGGGATTTCGGTAGACAATCAAAACTTTCTGGAGCCCGAATGGTTAAAATAGTTTATGATAAAATTATTATTGATGGAACGAAGTATTTTTACGATGTTGACTGTGACCAGGTTAAGCCCGTTTCATCCTAGCAATTGTCGGATAAGGGTACTTCTTTTTTAATTTGAAATTGTGGTGGTTTATTTAATAAACCTGAGTTTTATGGAAATATTTATTGCAGTATGATATTGTATTTCTTTCTGAAACTTGGTATTGATTTACTAATAGAAATTCGGACGTAACTGATTGTTTGCAAGGTTATAATCTCCATTTTGGAAAGGCTTTTAAGTTACACGCAAAAGGTCGTTACTGTGCAGGCTGGTTATTAGCAATAAGATCCTCTTTTCCCTGTGTTGTTGTTTATCAAGATGACTATCTAATACTTGTCAAATTTGGTGCCGAACTTGGTAATATTTTGGTATGTTTTGTTTATTTTAGTGAAAATGACTGGCAGTCTATTTTTGATACTTTAACTAGCTTAATATTAGATAATAGGAATGTATTAATTGCCGGTGATTTTAATGCTAGGATTGGATTGGAAAATATAATTTCTGACGCATTTTGCAATTCTTTTGGTATTGTTTGTCCTTTGCGTAGGAATTCGAAAGACTTGGTGATTGACTCCTGTGGTAGAAAGTTGCTTCATTTATGTGATGATTTAGATATGATTATTGTTAATGGGAGATGTTTAGGTGATGAAGCGGGTGAATATTCTTTTATCTCTAATCGTGGTTGTTCTGTTATTGATTTGGTCATAGTTTCTCCGTTAATTTGGAAAGATGTCCTCTCTCTTACGATGGATCAGTGTTTGGATTCCGATCATAACCCTCTGATTTTACGACTGGCCTGTGGCAATGATAGATCGGTCTCTTTAGAAAAGAAGCAGAGGATTAATAGATTGTTTTGGGACGAATCTAGAAAGGATGAATTAATGTTGGCTATGGAGGAATTATGTAGGCCTACCTCGAATAAGTTTGATTCAATGGAAGACCTGAGTAATTGTCTTTTTAGTTTGGCTTGTAGTGCGGATTTAATATCAGGAGACCATAAGAATTCTTTTTCATGGTTCGATTCGGACCGTAGAATGTTAATTAGTGCAAGGAATAGAGCCTGGAGATCTTTTAGGAAGAGTAATGATTCTAATGATCGATTACGTTTTGTTATGTTGCGAAGTTTGGCGAAGCGGTTTTGTATTGCGAAAAAGAAAATTATTTGCTAGTAAAAGTCAGAATTGTTTTAGGAAAGATAACAGACTTTTTTGAAATTATTTCCGACATGTTAAGCAGGCCAAGTCTTGTAATTTCAGCTTTATTCCTATTGATGATTGGTTTCATCACTTTTTTAATTTATTTGGTTCCATGGACCCTTATTTTGCAGATATTTCGATTTTTAATTATTGCAGGAATTGGCATGATGAACTTTTGGACCATGAATTTTCTATGAGTGAGCTTAATGATGCTTTGGGGAGGTAAAAGCCAAATAAAGCCCCAGGTTTTGACAGGATCCCAATGGAACTCTGGAATTTTGAAACGTTGAAAGACCACATCTTTTGAATCTTTTCTTAAAGATTTTTTATACTGGGATAATTCCGGAGTCTTTGAAGACGAGTATTTTAATTCCGATTTTTAAGAATGGTAGGAAGGATATGCCTGGTAATTATAGAGACATCTGATTATCATCTTGTGTTTCGAAATTGTTTTGTACTATTTTGTATAGAAGATTGACTCGATGGTTAGAAGTTAAAAATATATTGCATGAAAATCAAGCAGGATTCCAGGCTAGTTATTCCACATTGGATAATATTTTTATTTTGTACACGGTTATTCAGAAAACTTTTTAACGGAAACGTAGGAAGGTGTACGTTTTTTGTTGATTTATCGTCTGTGTTTGACAGAGTCTGTAGGAATTTGTTATAGTCAAAGATGCAATATGGCTTTAGTTGTAAATTTATATCTTTACTTGTTGCTTTGTATGAAAATTCTTCGCTTATGGTAAGAGTTGGAGGTAATTGTTCGCCAGTAATGTTTTCTAAGACTGGTGTTAAGCAGGGCTGTATTTTGAGCCCAATCTTGTTTAGTATTTTTTTAAACGATCTCTTTGATATTATTAACTCTTCCTGTGATGGCATAGAAATAGATGGTTTCCAAATTAAAATACTGGCTTACGCAGATGATATTGTAATTTTATCTGATTCTGTGGTTGGACTTCAAAGATTGATTGATAAATTGGCAATTTATTTAGACGAAAATGGTTTGAAATTGAATTTGAATAAGTCTAAGATTGTTGTTTTTCGAAGAGGAGGTAAGAGTGCGAGGGCGGATAAACGGTGGTTTAAGGGTTCTCCAATTCAAGTTGTCTCTAATTACAAATATTTGGGTGTTACATTTTCGTCTAATGGTTTATTCCGTGTGCATTACATTAATAAGAGAACTCATGCTGAATATTGATGAATAAAATTATTCAGTTAGGGAGGTCTGCCAAATTACGTAATCTGATTGATTATTTACGTTTATTGAAAACTGTAGTGTTGCCCTCTTTGTTATATACTTCAGAGATTTGGGGTTTTAACTTGACCAATGGCGATGGTATACAGATTGAATTTATTAAAAACTTATTTTATTTACCACGTTGTACACCAGGTTATTTAATTATGATGGAATGTGCCTTGACTCCTATAAAATTTATAATATTTAGTAGGATAAGAAATTGGATTACTAGAATTTTTAATCTTGATGATTATCGTCTGAGTAAGGTTTGCCTGAAATTTATACTTGGTAAAAAGTCTATTGACTGGACACGTTATTTTATTGATTACTGTAATAATCTGGATTACTAGAATTTTTAATCTTGATGATTAGCGTCTGAGTAAGGTTTGCCTGAAATTTATACTTGTTAAAAAGTCTATAGATTGGACACGTTATTTTATTGATTACTGTAATAATCATGATATTAATCTTATTAATGATAATTTGAATTTAATGGGCTGGTCTCTTCTCCTTGTTAACATTTTTGATAATTTTTTATATAATATTAATGAAAAAATAAATAATAGCGTATATAATTGTTGGTATAAGGATTTAAATGTTACTTTTTTTGATAATTCTTTATATAATCAAGACGTTTCCCTTAATATTTTGTCTTTATTTATACAGGCTAGGTGTAATTCACTAAATTTTTTAAATAATTATTCGAGAGANCTTATCAGACCAAATGATGGGCACAAACGCTCAGAGATCAAAGTGAAAACAATTTAATAAACTCAAAAAGTTACTACATAAGTGTGAAAACGAAAACCCAAAATGCATTTCGGACTATTTCCTAATAGAAAACAGTCCCTCATCAGTTGGTATTAAAGGTAATGCCATAATAGAATTATACAAGGTAACGGTCAACTTAAAACTAAGCCTAAAGTTATACAATATATAAGTAAGCATCATCAGTAGGTATTATCTAAAGTAGGTGTTAAAATATTAGAAAGCATGTTAATCAAGTCTATCATCAAATTTAAAAAATACAAAATTAAAAAGCTAAAGAAAAAACTTAAAAAGAACAGCCATAATACTAATAACTTTACCCCTACTCCCCTCTTTAACCAAAGCCGATATTTTACCAAGAAGTATAATAAACTAGTTCAACATTGTGGTATTCCAACGACGGACCTAATTAATAATTGGAAAAACAAATTGGTTATTAATCTGTCTGATGTACAAATCCCCGATAGTATTAAAGCTCTATTAGCTAAAGGTTTAGATTATAATTTCTAAACTTATTTACCTAAAAGCAAAATTGCCATTGAGTTAGAGTATATTCTCAACAGTTTAGACATTGCACACCATTTTGAAATTAAAAATAAAGTCCAAAATATCGTTAAAAATCACAATCTTAGTAAAAACCATAAAAGATCCTTATGGAGACATAATAATAATATTAAAGGTTTAAAGAAATTCATTAAGGATAATAATTTAGTCATCTTACAGGCTGACAAATCTAGGCAGAGTATAGTCATGAACTATCAAGGTTATATTAAGGTAGCCCAGGACCTTTTAGATAACAACTTGTATGAGGAACTGCCCCATGATCCGACACTTAAAATTAAAAAAAGAATTGATTGTTAGTCTAAAAAAACTATTAAATATCAAAATCATTGAGAAAGATGTTTATAAGTTTATCACTAATTATGGTCACTGCACCTCCAAGTTTAATATAAGGAACAAAACCCACAAAACACCCATCGCTTATAGACCTCTTGTTGATATTAAATTTTATTGTTTATATAACTTAGAATTATTTGTCAAATCTAAACTAAAATCCCTAGGAACGTCTAAACACTGCATTAAAAGCACTGATGAGTTTCTTAATAACCTTAAAAAAAAGTCAAAATGGAAAATAGGTTTAGAATGTTGTCTTTGGACATCAAGAATATGTACCCCAGTATCATCCTAGATAGAATTGTTAATTCCCTCAGGTCTATAAATCGTGTAGATTGGCTCATTGACCTTGTCATCCTTATCTTATCGAACAACTATTTCCAATTTAATGGGAAATACTATACTCAAAAATCTGGCATACCTATGGGGTCCATTATTGGCCCTATTTTAGCTAAACTAAGTGTTATCGATATCGATACATCCATTAATAATATCCATGGCATCAAATTCTTCAACAGATATGTCGACGATTGTTTTATAATCTACGACCCAGTAATCTTAAACCCTAACGACTTGGTTATAACTGTTAATAGTCTTGATAACAACATTAAATTTGAAGTTGAGAACGAACTTCACAACAAATTACCATTCCTGGATGTTTTAGTTACTAGACATTTTAACACCCTTGAAATAGAATATTATAAAAAATCTTGTAACGTTAATAAAGTCATGGACTACCACTCAATACTCCCCTGTTCATAAAAAGAAACATTTTTTGTCAATTTCATCAAAGAGATATCCAATAGAACTACCTCCGATTACAAAAAGAATCTTGAGATCATGGACATTGTTCAGACCTTCTTACTAAATAATTACCCAAAAGTACTCCTAGACAAATGGCTAAAACAATTTAAGTGTAATAATAACAACAACAATGCCCATACCGTTATTCCCGTTAACAACAACGATACTAAAAAGTTCTTTAAAAACTTACATATGTCAAAAATATGTTTGAAAAAAATTAAAATGGTCTTAAACAGTACCAACATCAATTTAGTCCCTGACCTTTGTAATAAAACCCAAAAATACATCCAACCAAACCACCCAAACAATATGGTTAATATCCTTAAAAAAAGCAACGTGATATACAGGTTTAACTGTAGCTGTAATAACCCTATGACCTATGTAGGTGAAACAAAAAGATGTCTCAATGTTCGTATAAAAGAACACATAAACGCCATCAAATACAATTCTGAATACTCTGCAGTTGCCAAACACTGCATCCTATATGGTTGTGAAATTAATAAAAGTACAATAAAAGCAATAAAATTTGAAACCAACACTTATAAACGTAAATATCTTGAGCACATAGAGATTTTAAAAATTGATAATGTTAATAGAATTAATGATAACTTAGGTGTTAAAATTGACGAAGGATGGTATAATTATATCTTTTAAAAAACTAAATATCTTTGTGATGTAATGTCCACATGTACTGTTAAAACCGTTAGGAACTTGTAATTGTATCACATGTTGTCACCACTTGTACACCAGATGTTGACTGACACACACTTCCCTCACTACCACTCCCAGCACCTTGTTGTAAGCTGGCACCTGCTACTCTGTCGTCTTACGTTTTTTTGGTATGTACTGTACATTACCTGCCTGTATAACTTTAGTCCATTAGTGTTAACTAATTATTGTCTAACTTATAACTGTTTTGTATCAGCACCCTATATGTCATCCCACCATGTAAGGTCATGAAGATTTATTACACCTGTCTACACTGATATTGCCTACTTCTCATACTGTTATATTGGCATCTTCACCTTTATATTGTATAGTTTTAAGCATAGTTTTTAAGTTTACCTTACTTTGTATAATTTTTAATATACCACCTACTTTAGATAATACCTACTGATGATGCTTACTTATAAATTTAGCTTTGTTGCTGGTGTTGTTTGGGAGCATCTGTCAGTGCTGTATCTTCGTTATTAACTTACTGTATTTCTTTTTTATAGGTCAGCTATTTGCTTATTTTTGGTTGTTTTTATTTTTATTTATTGGTTTTTGAATTTTATTGACAGATGCTCCCAAACTTTAACTAATTATTACATTTGATTTCTAATTCTTTAATTTATATCTAAATTGTTATTTATATAATTATTAGTGTATAATTTTGCTTGTGATCTTTGTGTTCATTGTACCTAAATGTTTTGTTTTGTTTTTTTTGGAGAGGAGATGGTTTTGCTCCCCGCATCAAGGAGTATATCCAGTATGCCTACAATGACCATATTTTTTGGGGGAAAATAAAGGACATATCGAAGAAAATCAAAAAATATCTCATAAGTTTATAACATTTATTACAAAAATAGTAGCATACAACAATGCATACATTAAAATTTTAAACAATATAAATTATTACACATACACACATTGTAAAAATTTAATTAACATTAATTTTGATACTTTTCAGTAGAATTAATTTTTTTTATAGCGCCGTTTCACCGTTTAAAGTTATAAAATTCCATACAGTTCATTTGAAAGTTGTATTTGATGGAAATACATGCTTCTAATTTGCTTACTTTTAAATCAGTTTTTTTCATTCGTCCACCTATTATTCACCAATGAAAATATTCGTTCAACGGGAGCATTAGATCCAGGGAGACAAAGAAAATTCTACGATTTTACAATGTTTTTGAAAACAATTTCTTTTGCTGTAAAATGTTCAAAAATCTCAATCCACCTTTGATGGCTGGTTATTCTGTCACCATCCTTCGATCTTTTCGTTTGTGACATATTTTTTTACACATGAAACTTCAAATAATTCACCATCGAGTATATTTACGGACCAATGATTCGAAATAAAGATATAGCTTTCCTCTACTTTCGCCCACAAAGGGATTTTGCATAATGTGATCCATTCAAACACTTCTATTTCAATAAAAAAACATGTCCCAATTATTTAGATAATCTATGCACGTTTGATAAAATGTGTACACAGCATCATTG
>NW_019385338.1:61910-103950 GCF_000671375.1 Centruroides sculpturatus | reverse complement strand
GAATAAAAATTAAAAAATATATATCTATATAAAACAACACTAATTTTTTTTTATCTTTTCTAAGTTATTTTTAAGTTATTGTTTTAAGTATTATTATGTTATGTAAGTTAAGTTTTAGTATCATTTCTCTTCTCCCTGTCTTCCGCTACCAGTTTACACCTCCACCGTCGTCTATCTCAAAGGTAAAGTGCAAATAAAACTACATTTTTTATCAATTACTATTCTATCATGGTTATTTATACATTTACAACTATAAAACGCATTTTTCAGTGTTTTCCTTACTATAGTTATTTTTTTAATCTACTACTTAGCTTTAATTTGAGTGTGTTTTTAGTGTTGGAACGAATTATTTGGTTTTACATATAATCATATAGGGAAAAATAATTCACCTTACGACATTTTCATGATACGATTTCAGTTTCGAAACGGATTAATTTCGTATCCTGAGGTACCACTGTAGGTCATTTTCCACACCTAAAACAAATTTTTCGTTTCTAGTTGAAGTTTGTTTTTATATTTACGGTCATTTATAATGTCCACGACAAATGTCTCGTGAAATACGCGTCTAATTAAAAAATTGATCAGAATAAAAGTTATTTATTTTTGAGAGCCCTTTTCAATTCCATAAAAATTAATCCACTCCTGTCCTTGTATATTTCTTGATTCTGTTTTATTTCGAGAGATGCCCGCCAGATGACCAGAATCGATAAAACCATTGAACCCACGACCCACTGGTCATGGGTTCGCACCTCACCAAAAGGCTAGTCACATGGAGTTTTCTTCGCGTGTCTAATATTCGGCAACATGAGAAAGAACTGTCGCAAATGCAACCACTCCAACGAAACTCTGGCCCACGTTCTGTGCCGCTGCCCCAGCAACATGGCCGCTATCACCAGACGCCATAATAACATCCTCCAGCGCCTAGTTGCTGCAACTGATAAAAAGACGCCCGAGTTTACATCAACCAGAAAGTCCCAGAGTTCCCCCAGAATTGTCGCCCAGACTTCACAATAATAAGCGAAGAGACAAAGTCAGCTCCCATCATCGACGTGGCGACCCCTTTTGAAAACGGAGAAGACGTATTTTCCAAAGCTAGAGACGAAAAGGTTAACAAATATCGCGATCTAGCCAACTTCTTTCGTTCCAGGGGCTACGACACCTTCATCGTCGNTTTTACATGTAATCGTATGGGGAAAAAATGATTCACCTTACGACATTTTCATGATACGATTTAAGTTTCGGAACGGATTAATTTCGTATCCTGAGGTACCACTGTAGCAGTTTATAAGGGTTTAGTTTACAGAAGCCCTCTGGCGAGTTTCGAACGATTCCCTACACAAAAATAAACGACAGGGAAGAGACTTCGGCGTGTACGAAATTGGAAATTTAGTAAAAAAAAAAAAAAAACTTCGGCGAGATCGCAATCGCCAGTATCGCGCCGATTTACATATTTTTTTCTTCACCAATTCCTTCTAATTGACAGAGACATTTCTTTATTCATGTTTTTTTTGTGTCTCGTAAATCACAAACAGAATCAATTCCATTAACCTTCATCTTAATATCGGCGATTACGATAATTCATAATGTGCACCTCGATCTGTACCAACAAATAACGTAAGGGGCCTTTAGGCGCATAATCACGTGCTAAATCCATTCGTCGACCTTTCGAATTTTCCGTTCGACCTCCTTTCGATCGACCAATCGCCATCCCGTCCGATCGTCGATATAAGTAAAGGATCGCCGCCATCCGGAAGAAAGGATCGGAGCCTGAGGTCATGAACTTTCGGATCGCCATCTTCTTTCTTCTGTATCGCTCGTGCCCGGGAAGCAGGGATCGCAGACAGAGTAAGTGCAGGGAACCGATCGGACCCGACGTGGCCTCCCGTGCTAATTCTTCCTCCTTTATTACAGTAGTGTTCGTCGACAGAGGCGAATGTTTGACTCTCGATGGGCTGAGCGGCCGGCGTTCCTCTCTCTCCGAGTGTCCCCGGTCGAGCGGTTGGAGAAATTTGGAATTTCTCAGACGATCCACGTACGGATTCGAGGGAATTTTACCACGGCTGTGTTGTTCCCGCCAGATAGAGTTTGAGGGTGAGTGACGTTAATCGGCGCCAACGTGGGTAGCCCAAAAATCTTTTCGAACATGCGCGAAGAATGTGGGAGAGATTCATGTAAATTGCGTAACGAAGATACGAGTGAGTAGGTATGCAAATAATCGCTACGATGCGAACAAGTGCTTCGTAGAGATCTTCTTTGAACAGTACATACACAGTATGTACCCATGTAATTAATAGAATAAATGTAGAATGCAGCATTCGGTGTGTCGATCGAGGATGCGCGTTACGTAATTCTGGGATTGGTACAGTATGTGCGATAGCGTTACGTAGCGTAATGCTCGATGGAGGTAGTCGAAAAGTATAAAAATAGCATAATTTACGGACGATCGTTAACCGTCTTAATAGGTGTGGCTTAGAAAGGTCAAGGAACTATGTAAATAAAATGTATGACCAACGACGAGATGAACTTTTTTTCGCCCTCCAACGGTATTCTCGTCGTAGGAGGGCGAAGAAAAGACCATCTGGAAATATTTAAATTAAAAATTTCCCGATGTCCTATCCCAATTTCTGTCACCACCCCTTCATAACCTAATGTGACGTGATATTTTTATTATGCTTCCGTTTGTAATGTCCGATCTCCTTTTAACTATTCGAATTTCTTCGTTTCTGAGATTTGTGTTTCCAATTTCTGAATTAGTGTTTCCCGAATGACGTTTTGATTAAAAGGTCTGAAGAAAATATTACGAACAATTCTTATTGGTTTGCGGATATTTTTACCTTTTGTGCAGTTAAAGGTATGTCTGAATAGAAATACACTCATGTGGAAAAGATAAGCAACATATTGAAAAATTAGCATACTTGGCGAGCGAAAGAATGTGTAGCCAGCCGAAAAGTCTGCATGCGTGACAGGCATACGCATGCGAAAACTTTCTCAGAAAATATTTTGCATATGAACATTTTTAGCAAGGAAACGTGTGACTGGTATAAAAAACCGGTCTGTTGTGTGCAGATCCGCTTCTTGAATCCATTTTATGGATTCCAGAAGGAAAGTGGAGATAGCCAAATTTTAAACAAAATAAGTAAATGATATCATGTGAGTGCCGGCTGGCAATGGCTTCTCGAGGCAATATGGCTTCTCGAAGGGGACCAACATAAGTCGGAAGTAGCCCGAGTTCTAAATGTTAACTTAATTAATCATTCCGTTATTTTCCGCCTGTGGAACCGATAGAACCGATATCAAAGCGAAGAAACCGTCGCAAAGATCTGTAAGTAGTACGATTCGATTGGATTTAAGGCAGGAGGATTTCGATGAAATGGCCTACGGTGAAGGTTCGGGAGAAAGAGTTGCCCCTCCAGAAATTTGCTTTCTTCTTTAATTTGAAATGAAAGACTTCTCCCAATTGATGTTTATCTAATTTAAATAACTTGTAGGACGAAGAGATACAGAAAATCCAATGTAATTCCTTTTCTTTTCAGTTTTCTGTCTCATGACGAAATCTGAAAATGATACCTTCGGTATTCGGAATTTGAGTTGGGTGCGTGGCCATGGCTGATGAGTTATGTTAATAATGCTACTTGAAAGTATTGTCCAAAATTTTTTTAAATTCTATTAAATTTTTCTATCGCTAATTGCTAAAAATATCAGCAACGAGTTGCGTAAGTTTCCCGGCGAAAATCACAGATTTTGTTTAGAAAACTTATGGTTAAAGTGCACTTAGGGGAGTCCAAGCGATCTTCGTCTCTGAACATGAGGTTTTCGGTCGTGTGTTCGAGCCTCGCTCGGGCAAGCTGGCCACGTGGAGTTTTCCGGCTTTTCTCCACGTCTGTAACTCCTGAACAGGGGCCAGTTACCTTTAAGGCATTATTTCCCCGCGCGAGTATGGCCATTCCATCTATAAGGCCGGCTAATGGCTAATCGGACGCATGCGTCCATATTCTCGTTCTCTCGGAGTACATAGCCTATATGAGCTGCAACTCCATATTAATCATTCGACAAAGACACACCCACAGTGCACTTAGGTAGCCCCTATGGCGGCACTTCCGGAATATCAACAACACGTGTGCTTTGATAGTTAATCTAAGTGTTGCTGTCTTTAGTTTACTAGATATTTAACGTCATTTGGTTTCTAGATTAATTTCCTGACATTTTATAACCTTTTTAAAGAATAGTTTAATTTAATTATTGACTTTCTAAGAATTGTATCTTGTTATGTAAATCATGTTTTTTCGATGTTTATACTGTATTTGATATTTTCTGTTTTTATTGTTGTAATGGCGGATTTAGGAAAAGATCGACAGATTTCTTGGAAAATTTCTTTGGGAACTATTTTTTCGTTTATTTGGCATCTAATTTGCATAGAATGTACTGTACGTTGAGCGTCAGCTGTTTGGCTGTGGGCGCGAGTAGTCGAACAGCTGTTGACTGGGCGAATTTATACGGCACATTATGATTGTTTCATAGTTTAATTTTACCAAAATGAAAATTGGTGGACCTGTGTCGTCTAAATCGACGAGACTGTTGTAAACAAAAGGAAAAACAAGGAGAACGTTTTGACCTGTTCATTCAGCATACGAGTAAGGTTTATCCAGGACCGGGACGTGTTTCATTAACTTATGGAAAGAGCCAGAAATTGCATTTTCGGCCCTGAAAGTAAGTAACAATAAATCCGAAAATCGTAATAGGAAGAATCTAGACGTGTGTATTAAGAATGCGGAAGAAGTTTCCACCATGGAAAAGGATGAAGTTACGAAAGAATCATCCGAAACATGTTTTTTACCGAAGAAATTGGAGAAAAGGAATTAGAAATATGTCAACGGTGAGTTAAAGATTGTTTTCTTTAAATGCCTGAGTAGTTAGTAGCTGCGTAGATCTCCATCTTGTTTGTGAACGCGACATCGACAAACAAGATGGCGATCGGAAGTGCCGCCTTAGGGACTACATAAGAGCACTTTTACCGTAAATGCCAATAAAGAGTAAAATTTTCATTAAGTTTAAACCCACTCGAGACATGACATATTGACTCACCCTCTATCTCCCTACCCCTCGACTTTTAACAACCAAAATTTAATAGCATCAATGCCAAATTTCGTTTCTTAATCAGGTTAAAGTCCAGACGCGTATACCGTCATGTCGGCTCATCTCTGATTCCAGCAAACAAAAGAAACAGTGGGGACGCACGTTCTAACCTAACCTAACCTATTCTAATAAAATACCATAATTATTACCAACCAAAGTATTAGAATAGGTTAGGTTAGGTTAGAACGTGCGTCCCCGCTGTTTGCTGGAATCAGAGATGAGCCGACATGACGGTATACGTATCTGGACTTTAACCCTTAATCATTACCCCATTTTGAAATAGTACTCGAAATAGATGTCAACACAAATATACAAATACGCATTTAATGGAATTTTCCATATTTTAAAAAATGTTTTGGATTGAAGTCTCAAATCTTGACGTTTCCCGGAGCGCCAAATTTGACACGATTCCAATACTGTTTCCGTGTTATAAACAAACTGGGAAAGTAAAATTGATAGTCCTTCTCAGAATAAGAATGAAGTTGATATTCATCTACATATAGCCTATAAATGAGGATGTATTTATATATTATATTTGTTAACATATTCACTAATTACTGCGATGTGTAGCATATAGGACTTGTCTGCGTGGAATCAAAAGTTTTACCCTGTGAAAAGTCTAAGTATTTAATTTTCCACATATAACTCGAGTTTTTCATTTCTGAACGGTACTTTCTTAATTCGGTTAACTTTTTACCTACGTGCACCGTCATGGCCGCGGTCGCGGCTGTTCGTGCTCCCGACTGACTTTTCCCAGAGGGGATCCGCCGGAAGGACGCCGAGTGTATAACGTCACTAGTTATTGATAAGTGTTCAAGAATTACCGTGAATTAATAACTAGTGACGTTATACACTCGACGGCCTTCCAGCGGCTCCCCTCCGGGAGGAGTCAGTCAGGAGGACGAATAGTCGCGACTGCTGCCACGACTGTGCACGTAGGTAAAATTTGACCCTTAATTCCAATAAGTGCCCATCGGGCTGGTCACGTGCAGTTTTCCGGGTTTTCTTCACGTTGGAACATCTAAATAGGAACAAGTTTCCCATAAGGAGAAAGTCCTTCCGGGAGGCATCTTCCTTCGGCTGATCGCCACGTGGTGCGTTGCCGTAACCAAATAAACCAAGCCAAATACACTCGCAAAACTGTCCTCTCTGGTTTGGATCGTCATTACTGAGAGCATAGGCTCTTCTTGGAATGTAACTCTTCAAATGCCAATGCTTTAAAATGCCACGGACACCATTTTGAAATTCCTATCTCACAACCCCCTTGGCGCACAATTTTCTTGAACTCTGGAGATACGTTTCCATTAACCTTTCTTGCTTTGTCGCGTTCCTCGAAGATATCCATGGTGTTCCAGAGTGTTTCTTGCGGACATTCTGAACAATTCCATCTGCTTCAAACTTATCTCGAATTCAAGTGATGGTAAGTCACCTAAGTAGATCTATTTGAAACTCACTGCTAAACTGTGTTTGCACTTCAACTGCATTTCCAAACTATTTAAATGATTTGTAAAATAATTGCGTTATTTCACTAATTCAATAACAAATTGTAATTACAATTTTTAACATGTTTTTAATTATAATATTATTTAAACATTTAAAATTGATTTCATGAAAGGAAAGACTTATTATAAGGGTGATGTAAAATAATTTAGTAGATATATGATCTGTTAGCAGTAGATAAATTTGCAAAAGTTACAAAAATAAAAATTACAATTGGTTTTACTTGGATATCTTAATAAATAGTTGTACCAATAATGATATTTAGATTCTCGTAAAGCTTTCTCATTTATTAATATTGAATATGAAATTGATGATTCTAATAATAAGATCAGTGGTATATTTTCTCTTAGTCCTACTAGTCCTGGTGGGATTCCGACATATCTGTCTCATAGACGTAACTTTGTACCTTTTGCCACTTCGCCACGCTCGAACCATTGCCCAACCTTTCTCAAATTTTCTTCAGCAGCATCATATACAGAATAAGAAATAGGATAATTTACTTTGATACCCGAACCGTATTTTAAACCCCCAGCCGTTTACTCAAACTAACAAGTAAGTTGGAAAAATAAAATCCTCTTTCAATTAATATATTGAAACAATAATAATGAAAAAATTTATAAATTGCTTCTACATAAAGTTATCAAGGAATTATTACAGACTGAAAGCGTAAGTAAGAACAAAATAAGATATAACACTTGAGTAATATTAGGCCTTATATATGAATATATTTTCCCCGAAAAGAGTGGTAGTAATAATGACAGGGTTTTCAATATCAGTATACTTTATCCTTTCGATATTCAAAATTCTGTAAAAATACAATTACTGAAGAATTAAAATTATAAAATAGAATCATTCGGTGCAAAAGTAGCACTGTTAATTTGAAAGCGCCTGCATATTGTGAACCTAGGGTGCTATATTTCCTAATGCGCCATTGAATAAAACCGCGCTTTTTGTCCTCCGAGCAATAAATTTTGAATTATTTTGCTATTCGAAGATATAATTTTTTTAAAGTTGAAATTAACTATTATTCTTATTGAACTGCAATCTGAAAAATTGTAGACCTATAAATTCCCACTGTCATCCGTCTGTCTTTCCTTAATCTCGAGAACAGAGTTAGTTAGATGAAAAACAAGACAAAATATGGAAAGATTATGGGTAGGACGTCTAATGCAAACTGGAAGTCATGCTATATCAATTCAAAACTTTTTCCCTAAGAGGCATTAGATGACCGGCACGACTGTATTGCTAACAGGAAAAGTGTGATGTACAGGGGCAAGACACTACTAATTTGAGGTGAAGAGCATATATTTCAAATTAAACAAATTTTAAAAAATATGATAAAAATTGCAGCCCGACATTCTAACCTTGTTACAATAAATAATTGCTCGTCACTTGAAAATTATCAGTTGTAAATTATATCTACGCGTATCATATCGTATAGCGTAACATTACGTTCCAAACCAAGGAGGCCAAAACGGGCATTAAAACGTTGAGAGATTCTATAAAAAAAAAAAAATAAGAATTCGGGAGGCTTCTGTTTTGTATAGATATTGTATGTGTGGGCACGATTTTGTTTACCTTGTGTCTTTTGTCGAAAATTTCAGAAATTTTGCAGGTTGTTTGGGTATTAGTGGGATTGATGCTATTATATTTTAGTGGTTTAAAGTCGAGGGGATGAAGAGATAGAAGGGTCACGTTTATCTCGAGTGGGGTCGGACTTACGAAGATTTTACACGTTATTCGCACTTACAATTTTTATGAAACCCATCTCTATCCTCGAAATTAATCTTTTTGCCATTTTATAATTTTTAACATTTTTACCTGGAAATTTAAGCAATTCGTTGTTGCATTTTTTCCCCAATAAAGTATTGGCAAAAGATAAGTCTGTCGACACCAAGACCCCCCCAAATATTTGTATTCATTTATTCTTTCTAATTTATTTTCTGGCAAATGAAAATTTGGGGATTTTTTTTTTCATATTTTTTGTTGGNTGGAGCAAAAGTAATCATCACATACTACTCTACTACAATCTTAACTTACCTGCATCTACTTAATGATGATAATGATAACAACAATAATAAAAATAAGAAAATAAATTAATGTAATGTATAAGTTTTAAAACTACGAAAATAATTCGTATAAACGTACTTACACTCCATTGAAAATCGTCCAAAATATACTGAATTCTCCATTGGTTGAGTTGGCTAGACGAAGCCATCAAGCAGAACGTGGTAAAGAAGCGTGACGTAATATCATCCATCATGGCCTCATGTTTCGAAAGTTACGTCGCCATCATCTTTCGAAACTAGTGATTATTGTGAATAGAAAAGCTCTTCTGCTTTTATAATATTATAATTTTTAAGTGTTTATATAAAAATAAACTCATAATTTTATTAATAATTCATTAATTTCTTAAGTTTACTACGAGAGGATCACTCAGTATTCGCATCCTCATCACTAATGATCATAAGAGGCAAACTAATGTGCTAGGCATGTATTATGTTATTTTTTAAAATTTTTTCTGGTATATTAATAGTAAAAATAAAACAAAATTCAACGTTAACACCCAGAATAGCGTATTCTATCTAAAGTTACAAGGTAAAATTTGTAGCTATAGATACCACACTTTAATTACAAGATTAAAAATGACTTATGAGTTTAGGCGGCATACCTCATTCATATATAAGATTAATTGGATAATTTGCAATTGGATAAACCCTCCAATTTTCTTATAAAAAAAAAAAAAAGAAAGGAAGGGAAATATGTGATAAGGGGCCTCTTTCATCGTAACAAACGACGCCATTTTGGTTTATAGGTATTTCCCAAAGGGGAAGCAGCAGTATTCGCCACACCTAAGATCCCCCACGGAAGATACTCGCACCAACGATTTGGATAAGCATTTCCACGCAATCTTCCCATCACTCGTCGTTTGAACATTAACGATGTGTCGGAATTGTCACTTCAGTGTACCACTTGGCGTGACAATCACTTCCATTTGCATAACAACGTAACGCGTGCAGCTACACGTTGTAACAGAACTCCGTCACGCAAACCGTACTTTCGACTTTAGTATTCAACTCAGCGATGATTGAGAAATATGTTACGTTCGATGTTTTGTATGTTTTTAACTTCATTTTTTCTCAGGTAATTAAACTAAACGTGAACTCTCTATGTGCCACACGTTCTATTCAAATTACCGACCACTTCTTACTAAAACTCTATAAAAAATTATAAAAATTAAAGGAATTTAAAGTGTTTAGAGAAGCTCTTTTTTATTGGTAGAATACTTTTTAAAAAAAAATAGCCCTTGATTGATGTAAAATTACTTTAAAGTATAGGAAAAAACACCGCGCAGACAATAGAAGAGTAGAAGAGAACTGGAAAAAGGATTAAAGGAAACAAGGAAAAACAAATTATTAAAAAAAATTCAGTTATTATAACCGGTAAAAACTTTAATTAAAATTTCAGATAACAGATGGAAGCACGTACACCTCGTCTACCTTTAAGCCACGTGACAGGGTGACAACATCATCATTGGTGGAAACCTCTTCATCTTTTATGAAACCTTTTCTGGCGTATACTTAGGAGCGATGCGAAGTTATGTCGAAGTGGAGTGGATAGCGTGAGGTTAAATCATTTTCTTTATCACTGGATAGAGTGAACTAGTTTGTTCGGGATCCCATGGCCTTACACGAAACGAGATGATTTAAATATAGAAATTGTGTTTATATACCTTATCATGGCTTACAGAAGGGCGGCTGATAATAGCAATGGACAAACAGGAATAACAGATGATAATCCTCATCACATGGTGTACCGAAAAGTAAGTTACTCCTCTCTTCCCTCTCGAATATGCAAGCTTAAATTGTTATCTTTTATATACGTTAATTTATAAGTAAGGATTTAATACATTTATTTCTAATTTTAAATTATATATATATATTTTAAAAAAATCCTTTCTTTCCTACTAATTTATTATTCTCGTAAATCATCTTATTTGCATAACAATCAATATTGTATAAGAGAGAGAGAGGAAAAAAATTGCATTGAAGCATAAAGATAAAGCGATTATTATTTATTGTAAAATATAAATTTTCGATTTAAAAATATAATTCTAATTTTTATGTTAATTTAAATCTAAAAAAAATTTTTTTTGGAGTTTCCCCTGTAAAGCTTTCTTTCTTTCATAGTATTACAGGTTTGAGGTGAAGATTACTTTAAAAACTTACGGTTTTTTCGACACTGTACGAAAATAAAACGTGTGAAGTGGATAAAATCCGATGAATTTAAGTTACACGATATTTTTATATAGCAAATAAACATTAGTGTGTTTACACGATTTAAAAATCTTTAGTTAAATGTTATCTCGGAAGAACGTTGTTAAGTATCGATTTGGAATCCGTAGCTTCTGTTGTGTATTTCTATATCTCTTCTCGTCATTTTAATACTTTAATAAATTATACGACTGTTTAATGATAGAATAGTAATACTGAAATCATTATAAATGCTTAATTTCAATCATTACCAGTTTAAATTACATCGATTCAAATTGTTTTCTAGTTATGTATACAATATCTTTTCAATGCACGCTTAGGAAGTAAAGTTATTTTATGAATTTTAACTATATTTAATGAAATTATTTACAATGTTTACTTTAAGTTTTGAAGCGGGAAATGACTGACGAATAAATCTACTTTGAAATATTAATTCTCTTACATTTATTGGTAAAGCACCGAGACTATTACGTCGCGTGTATTTGACAACTGTTCCTTTGAACTGAGCTTAGGGGAAACGTCGAGAAGTATTGTAAAAACTTGTCAACCCGACTAACACCTTATTGGATTTCGCATTGATTTGACTGACAACAGATACGATATCTCGGAAACACCTTTATCATCGTGACAAAAATATTCTCCAAGTTCCTTGTAAGCGAACTTAAAATATTTATTCTAGACGCGAAGCACGTTTAAGTCTTCCAAGTAATCGTATAAACTATTCCCTTTTATTCTTCTCTAAAATAAAAATGTATAAGTTACAAAACTTTAAAGAGATTTCATGTTATAATTCTCGTTTATATCGTCCATCCTCTTTGATGTTACAAAATAAAATTTGCAATATAACAGCTTAAGAGGTTAGAAAATACGAAAATTAAATATAACTTGAAATAAATTCTTAAATTTCCTTGTAAATATGAGTTTATATCCATTTATTATAAATAAATATACACCTAAATTATGTATAAATTATTACGTGTATTTACTTTAAGTTAAAAATTAAAAGAATGTTTGTTTATTAATCGTTTTTCTTTTTAAATCGTAAAATATTGTATCTAGAATTAAGAAAATTCGTTTTAATACTAAAAAAAACAATCAGTTCAAATATTCCTTATAGAATTGTAAAGAAAAAAATATGTTTTTTTAATCAAAAATTTAATCTTAGATATTGGCTTCTGTTTAAGTTTAGATCAGTTAAATCAATTGAAAAAAGACGGGATTTAAAACTAATGAATTAGTAATTTTATATCTGACTTGTGAGTCAAGTTACTTCTCCNCGTACCCTAACTCTGTACAATGATGAATGTATTTTTCATTTAGGACAAGTAATTTTATATACATTATTTAGATGAACATCTGTATTATTTTGGAGATGATTATAAAATACTAGATAAGATGCCTTCGGTCTTATTTAAAGAATTAATATAC
This sequence comes from Centruroides sculpturatus, assembly GCF_000671375.1. Taxonomy (NCBI): domain Eukaryota; kingdom Metazoa; phylum Arthropoda; class Arachnida; order Scorpiones; family Buthidae; genus Centruroides; species Centruroides sculpturatus. The sequence goes on along the minus strand of NW_019385338.1, from coordinate 91,615 downwards.
AGGAACGGATTTAATAGTGATAAACTATTGAAAATGTAGGTTTCGGTTCACGTGTGGACATGCTCAATCGTTAATTTTCCGATTACGGAAAGCAAAGAATACAAATTTACACTGCAAAAGTCTTCGGCTCGTTACTTTCAGCGTCGTATTTATTTTTATAGGAATAAGAAGAACCTTTTTCCTGTTTACCATAGAAATAGAGTAAAGGAATCAACCATCGGTTTTTTAAAGTCGAAAATACTGATAATTAGATGATTCCCTTAACCTTAAAAAAACAGTTTGAACATAATATCCGTGCTTTTCGATGAAAATATTTTAAAAATATTTTCATCCCTATAAGTTTTAGCATTGTGTAAATATCCCTTATATCTCTCTTGACAAAGTTGCGCAGAGATTAAGAATGTGTATATTTAGTGTACAGTACCAAAGCCTCGCGGCCGGATGGCCGAGCGGTCAAGGTGGCAGCCCACCGCTCTGGGGGACCCGGGCTCGAATGCGAACGGGTCGAAAATTCTCCACGAATTTTTCGGGGATGGTCCGTTCGGATATGTCGGGCCTTGTTTCTTATTACTCGGCAGTATCATTGTGGGCGTAGCCGAACTTGTAATGGGCTTGCAAAAGGAAGCTCTCTTAGTGCCCACAGGGCGGAAAGAGTTAAAAAAAAGTACCAGAGCTNTTATGTAGGAAAATCTTTCTTGAGAAAAGGAAATTATTATTTTTTCTTCTCCTTCTTCTTCTTTTTCTTTCTAAATATAGAATATCAAGCTTTTTCTCAGACTTAAATTAAGACATAATATACAACTTAGACACTTAAATTACTTATATTATATACTTTACATCCCCCGTATAAAGTAGGTACACAGTTGTTGTTATAGAAAAATCATTTATTTTTATGTATATATATAAAGTAATATAAGCATACATAATTAAACTTACGGCTGAATCTTTCAAAGATTATCACTTTTAATATGCTTAAAAGATTTTATTAAGCTTTATATTATTTTAAACGCATAATATATTTAAAGTTTACCGAGTTTGATCGTATTAAAAGATTAAAGTTTTAATTGTAAATGTATTAAAAAAGAAATAATTCAAAATTTAATGGCTTGGAGTGTAATTAAAGACATAAATAAAGAAGAAACATTCAATTGTTCGTCTTATAATTATATTCAAATTTTGTAACTATTGTTATATAAAGTTCGATATCAAATTAGTTTGTTAATTTAATAATATAACTTTAACCTAATCCATCCACTTATCCTAAATACAGTGACAATTTAATAAAACAAATGCACTTCACTCATTAAGGTTACATTCATCAAAATAATTAAGCTCATCTAACGATGAAGGATTTACTGAAAGAATTTTCTAAAAAAAAGAAAAAACAAAAAAATTAATATGTGTAATTATTTTTAAAGTGGGAGTAATTAAATTGGAGAAAGAATAAATTTATATGCTTTGCTGAACTTTCTATTGTTTCTTATGCATTTAGATTAATGTTAAAGGTTATGAGAAATTCTCAAAATGTACGTGAAATGAATGATGAAAATGCTGGAAATTTTCAACTTTGTTTTCGTTATTTTTTATTATTTTTTGATTTATTTTAATATTTAATTATAATATATTTACGGGGAAAAATCCATATTACTTACCGCTATGTCGTCACAATGCCGGGATGCAATTTTTAATTATACTTTTTTAATTTAAATAAAAATTTTGAATTGAAGTCACGTGAATTCCGGTTTAGATGGTTCCTGTACAGTTAGTCGGAATCTTCTCCCCTAAGCTTTTTAGTTCTCGATATTAACGAAGGACAGACGGACAGACAGCCAGACAAACAGTATAGGTCTGCAATTTGAAAATTGTAGCCCGATAAGATACCTCGAAATTTATAAATTCTTCAAGCGTATTTACTATTTTTAATGCTAAACTATGCTTTTTTTCCTATTTTAAACTTGACTTTATTAAATATTATCGAATTTATTTGAGAAATTTGGAAAAACGCATCACCGTGTCTCGTCAAAATCGATGATATTATAGTATAAATATTGATAGTAAGTTCAATATTATTGGAGAATGTCGTAGTTTCCAGTCGTCTTAAGACTTTTTGATTTACATTTCACTCGTTAAGTACATCATCCTTATCAAGGATAAGGCAGAAGAGTTTGTTAAACTCACCGTATCTGTAGGTTATATTATATTATTATTACACGTTCGTAATCATACCAGATAGAATTATATGACATTCTCCAAAGTAAATATTTACTATTTGGCAATGAATCAATCCACAAGTTAATGTTTTGGCATGGTTAAAAGAATGTTTCCATCATTGAGCAAATAACTTTTGTGCCGTCTCCCAAAATAACTACAGGTTATGAATGATGGGAAATTTATCATTAACGATTCTCGACACCACTAGCCAACTTGTCACCAACCCGATTCCTTATCAAAACACATTCTACTCATACACGACAATCTTTTTAACACGTAGCAGACAGACAGACTGACAGAAAAAAAAAGAGTAGAATCTACACGAAAAGTACAATTAAAAATTCAATTTTTTAATGAGAAAATTATGTCTTTAGAGAGGAAAAAAGATTGATAGAAATTTATTACATCGTTCTTCTTTAGGGGTGTTCGTAAATGACGTCTACACTGGGAGGGGGAGTTCAGTAGACGATCATCTTGGGCATTTTATTATATTTATTACAAAATTCTTGCGTGTTTCGGTTCTAAATGGGATGTATCATTCATAAAGCGATAAAGGTTTTAAGGGGGGGCTTGGGTTGTTTTTTTGTTAGATGTTCGAAGAGGGGCTTAGGGAAACTTGGACGAACTGGGGGAGGGGAGAGTAAAAATGCAGATGTAATTTATGAACAGCCCCTTATAAATTACCGTTATGTACTTTTAATCAACTTAACACGTTATTTTAATAGCAAATTTTATGTATTATTAAAGTAAACGAGGTAAATCGAGGTAAGTTTCATTACTCAATTTTGCATCGAATGACTAAAAATAACGCCAAATTTCATACTAATCTCGAGTAAGAACGGGAGATAATTTTACTCCAAAAAATCATTATCATAATAAGAGTGTTTTTTTTTAATAGTAATTACTATAATAATAAACGAGTTGCAATATAATATTAAAATTTCCACTCACGAAAATTCTATAATAATCCTCATTACATATTTATTATCCTATTAAAACATTATATTAATATTAAATTATACGATTTTATCGAGTAGTTTATTAAGCTTTAAAGTAAAATCATTTATCCTTTTTAATAAAATTTTAATACTTAAATTTTTACTTAAAATTTTACTATAAAACACTCTTTCGTCCTCGTTAAATTCTATTTATTTTTATAATTATGTGAGGGATTTATCTGTATACTCCATTCGAAAATTAAAGATTGTCCACTAAAATAATACATTAGGTCCATTAACGTTAGTCCACGTGGTGCTGACCTATTTGATCTTTCTAATATAATATTTACATGCATTTAGGTTACATGATAATGTGAAAGTTTAATCAAGGTAAGGTATATTGTGGCATGTTTATACAGGAATGTTTAATAGTCCCACAGAATAACAGATTTTTATTTGATCCGCTTTTATCAGGACTCTCTTAAGCCCTTATATCTACACATACATCACCTTAATTTAGCCCTGATAACATTCGGAATCACGAAATAAAATAATAACCAACACAAGATTGATACCGATGCTGATTTATCGATTTTTCATGAGAAAAATCTGTTCGTTTACCTGTTTTATACATTAATTTTGTTAAAGAACGAGCTCGAATTATGGAAAATTCAAGTTAAATTAGTAAAAAAAAGGGGGGGTGGAAGAAAAATAGGATTTTAAATGAATCATGTTCATTTTCCGACTTCAATGACGTCAGTCTGTTGCTAAGAGATTGCCATAAAAATTCGAAGAGTACTAAATGAATAGTTGTTATGGCCTGTACTTTCTAGTCACGTGAAGATACAGCAATACGTCCGGTGTATTAAATATTACTACTTGATAGTCACGCGCGTATAATATAAAAAATCTCCTCCAAACTTATCGTGGAATGTGTAGTTCTATATTTAGGACTNGGAAAACATGTAGATAATTTATCATCAAAGGTTTTAGATGATTATAATCTTTCATATTTAAAGGTATTTCAGATCTATTAATTATAATTTAAAATAAATTTATTGTAAAAGGGAGCAGAGACCAAATATACTATTTTATTTTAATGTTATTGAATTAAAGATTTGCATACTTTAAGTATTAGTTTCATAAGAAGCACTTTTTTGAACTTATAAGTACTGTACATATCTCTATCTATATACATTTATACTATACATATATATCTATAGTAAATAGATTAAAAGTTAAACATGGCCATAAGGCAAGAGTTAGTTATAATAATCAGTCTCCATTTGAGCCAATATAGTTACAAATTTCCAGAGCTGATTAGTTGTGATTTCTAGTAGTTGGATGCTTCTTTATGAAACCAAGAATTTTAGTGTATAAATAATAAACTATATGTTTTTATACACAGAATATGCTTAAATTGAGAATTGGTACTACTCAAATATCAGGAACAGAATACATTAGTGTTTAGATATTATGAAGGAAAGTTAATAAGTTATATACTAATGATTGTATATATGAAAAGTGAACAAATGAGATATAATTGTACATAAACATTTAGTTTTGTACTTAATCTCCTCTAATTTTAATGCACTTATTGCTTTTTATCAGTGCCTTGAAACACACAGCATAGAATTGTTTCATCTTTTGTCTACGTATAAATGACTGAAATGAGAGACGGAATAACTTTAAACAAACAGTTATATTTATCTATTGAAAAGTTTTATTAAAAATAATCTTCAATTTATTCAGTTAGTGATTTGCCATATTTTATGTATAATCACTCTTTTTCGTTTCCCCTCCTCCTCCTCCTTATCTCTTAATAATTAAAGCTGTCGTGAATATATTAAATCGGTAATAAAATATGAATGGGGATTTCGTGATTGAAAATCGTTAAATTCGTCTTAAGCACTTTTATTAAAAATAATCTTCACATTTTTCAGTTAGTGATTTGCCATATTTTATGTATAATCACTCTTTTTCGTTTCCCCTCCTCCTCCTCCTTATCTCTTAAGCAAAGTGAAAACAATCCATCAAAATTTAAGTCTATCCAACCGTGTATTACCGTGCGAATAATTAATTTGGTTGCAACTTGAAAAAAAAATTTAGACCTATAAATTCCACTGTCATTTGTCTGTCTGTCTCAGTCTTTCCTTAACTTCACGGAGTTAGATAGATGAAATCAGACCAGATAAGGAAAGATTAGGGGCAGGAGGCCCCGATTAACTGTACGAATTTCTAATCTGGACCAGAACTCACGTTCTTATATGACGTTAGATGACGGCATTACTTAGTTACTAACAGGAAAAGTATGATTTACAGGGGCAAACCATCACTAATTTGAGGTGGAGAGCATACATTTCAAGTTGAATAAATTTAAAAAAATATGATTATCAGGCAACGTCGGGCTGTAATTTTTAACCAGAAGTTGTAATAATGAAATAATATGTTTATTTATTTCTTAAATATTAGTTAAAAATAATATTTATTAAAAATAAATGACGCTTTAATCTTAGATACTTCCCAACAAACTTAACATTTATCATATAAGGAAGGTACATCACTCGTCGTGTCACATCATATCACTTTAAGTAGAGGGAGAGTGGCATCTTGTTCGACCTGTCTTGTCAGGTGAAGTATCTTTAACGTGTTGTCGTTCTGTCGACTGTTTCTCATCTCCTGCATTAACTCAATTAATTTAATTCATCTCGAAATGCTTACTTTTCAAATTGGAAATCGTGCTTATTGGACGAGCACACTACAAATGTATTAAAGTCTTACTTTACGAACTGACCTTTGAAAGGATACATTTAAAAACACTGATTTTCGAATGGAAATCTCATAGAAAACAGAAAAAAAAAACGAGCGGATATTTTAAAGACTGCAATTTTTAATTCATACTTTTAATTTAGTTAATTTAATAGACTATATATGTTCTTCACCTCAAATTAGTAGTGGTTTGTCCCTGTACATCATACTTTTCCTGTTAGCAACGGAGTAATGTCGTTATCTAACTCCTTTACAAAGGGAAATTTTGAATTGAGATCACATGAGTCCGGTTCAGATCAGACGTTCGTATACAATTCATCAGGGCATTCTGCTCTTAAGCTTTCCACACTTGGTCTCGATTTTCATCTCTCTGATTTTGTTCTAGAGATTAAGAAAGGGCAGACATGACTGTGGGAATTATATGACTGCAATTTGAAAAAATTGCAAACACTTCTCCAAGTGATATTGTGCAGAAAATGAGAGGAAAACGTCCTTTTTAAAGCATGAAAGTTATTTTAAAAATCGCATTTATGGTAAGATTTGATATAAAGAATCACATTTTATGAATTATTTATGCAGTAAATAGTGACTAAAAATGTGATTTTTGAATAAATATCAGGAAGATAACGATGACAAATTATATTTTCTGTACAGTTACGTCACAGTAAATAGCGTAGAATTCATACTGTGCCACAGAAAAGAATTTGACACACACACTAAATCATATAGAAAAACTTAAAAGACCATAATTTAGAAAATTTAAAGATTGGTTTTTTGAACTTTTCCACTTGAGTCCATCTCTTAAAAACAATATCAGATATCATGACACGAGCAGATACATTCCAGTGACACTGCCTGGGGTGTGTCGTGTGTCAACATTTCTCTTTCTGCGAACCGGGGTATGGACTATCCAGTTACGACTAATCGATTCTGGTGACACGGGACGTACTAATCGATCGCTTGGCAAGATTTTTGAAGGAGGGTCAACTTAATATTTCTTCTACATCAATAAAAATATTCGCCATGGCTCTAGGAAACGTCAAAGTTTACGTATCTTTACTTAAGTTTGACCACTTCTCTTGAAAATTTTCTTAAATTTTTCCGATTTTCAAGACACTTTTTTAATATAAAATGTGCGATATTCATGTATAAAAATAATTCCATTCATTAGTTTAATTTTTTATCTCTTACGCTACAAACTTATGAATGAATTTTACAATAAACTACGCACGTGAGCACGTGCAACGAAAGTATTCGGCACGAGGATTTGATATTTATGAATGAATTTTATTTTTACGCTAGATTATTATTTTTTTTACAAATATTTAATTTTTTTTTACTAAGTTAAACTTGAAAATAATAAACGTCCGATAAATTGATTTTTAAAATAATCAATAAAAAGCTACGTTCTGAATTTATTATTATTATTGTTATTATTGTGTTTCGTGACATATTTTTATTGAATATTTTTATTCTGAATATAAATATTTCAAGATTTTCTATAATAAAAGAATCGTGATGAATAAAAGTCAATCTTTCTTGTCTTAAGTTGTCTGCTGTTTAAACGGAAACATAAAATATTGAACAATTTCGTACAAAATTTATGCATCTGAATAATTCAAATTGAGTAAGGTGAGGTTATTCACTTAAACGATTTCGTTTTTATATTTTAATTTTTGCAGTGTACACAATTAAATTATGTCTGAGAAGAATTCATTTTTTAAATGTATTTTCCCTTCATACAATTAAGAAAAAATCCAGCAACGAGTTGTGTGACTTTCCCGGCAAAAAAAAAGTTAAAAATGTCTGTTGTGTCATCTGTTTCATATATTTTATTTCAANTAAATTATTATTTTTTGAATATTTTAAAAATAATTTCATCTCTAGCAAGACATTTATGAATATGTTAGGTATAAAAGTTCAACAAATAAGGATAAATTGGATCACCCTATAATAATCCAAGTTTAATTTCCATCGGCTTATATAATTTATTGTTTTATGATGATCCACTAGTGATATATATATATACACACAAGCACATTTTAAACATAAATCTGCATTAAACTATATAAAATTAGCATAAATGTCTTTGTTATTTTAACTGATAATCTATGATACTTAATAATAAATGAATTAACGAACCATTAAGTGAAATTGTGACGACGATAGAATTGAATTTAGTGTGAAATCAACAGTTTGAATTTAAAGATAATTGATTTAATGACCTACAAGTCATTAAATTAATAATTAATACAAGGTTTAATAACCTGTACGAGTCATCAATCCACGCGTTATTTGTATTAACTTTTTTCCTGAATATTTAGTTAGCATCATAGATCTATTGTCGTTGGGGATGATGATGATGGATGGTGGCTTTATCATAAAAATATATGTCTATCTTAATATAAAAATCATCGAATCGCCTACTTTTTATGGATCAATTCCGCTTACTCATTGATCATAATGAAATTTTTCGAATAATTTTTACAGTGAATGTAACTATTTTTATCTTTATTTTGAATAAATCCTTACTCTCCAAACAATGGAATTATTATAGTAAATGCAGCACTTCTAATACTAAATTAAAATGCTTTATGTAGATAATATAAAAAAAGGAAAGGTTTGTATACCTATACACTTAAAAATAATGTGAAAAATTCCCAGCAAATATTGAAAATTTTCACGAAATTTATCAAATTCGCGCCGTAACCGAGAGTTTTATTGATATAGTTTCTAATGGAAGTGTATTTATAATAAATAAATGGTAAAGGTTTCTGTATGAAATCAATTTTTCCTTAAAATTTTATGAATTGACTCCTCCTCCTAATTTTATAAACCTTAAAAAAATGTATACATTTTTCACAAAATACTTCTATTTTCTTTCGAAAGATGGCACCGTTGTTTATATAATAAAATATTTTTTTATATATAATTTAATATATAATTATACAGTTGTTTCGTGCCATCGATCTCACCTTTTATAGTTCATTCAATTACAATAAAGAGTATTAAAAATATTTTTAAAAAATTGTAAAAGAAAATTTAGAAAGATAATTAATAAAATAGAATTAAAATATGATACAAATTATTAAAAAAAAATTCAGTTATTATAACCGGTAAAAACTTTAATTAAAATTTCAGATAACAGATGGAAGCACGTACACCTCGTCTACCTTTAAGCCACGTGACAGGGTGACAACATCATCATTGGTGGAAACCTCTTCATCTTTTATGAAACCTTTTCTGGCGTATACTTAGGAGCGATGCGAAGTTATGTCGAAGTGGAGTGGATAGCGTGAGGTTAAATCATTTTCTTTATCACTGGATAGAGTGAACTAGTTTGTTCGGGATCCCATGGCCTTACACGAAACGAGATGATTTAAATATAGAAATTGTGTTTATATACCTTATCATGGCTTACAGAAGGGCGGCTGATAATAGCAATGGACAAACAGGAATAACAGATGATAATCCTCATCACATGGTGTACCGAAAAGTAAGTTACTCCTCTCTTCCCTCTCGAATATGCAAGCTTAAATTGTTATCTTTTATATACGTTAATTTATAAGTAAGGATTTAATACATTTATTTCTAATTTTAAATTATATATATATATATTTTAAAAAAATCCTTTCTTTCCTACTAATTTATTATTCTCGTAAATCATCTTATTTGCATAACAATCAATATTGTATAAGAGAGAGAGAGGGCGTTCCTCTCTCTCCGAGTGTCCCCGGTCGAGCGGTTGGAGAAATTTGGAATTTCTCAGACTATCCACGTGCGGATTCGAGGGAATTTTACCACGGCTATGTTGTTCCCACCGGATGGAGTTTGAGGGTGAGTGACGTTAATCGGCGCCAACGCGAGTAGCCCAAAAATCTTTTCGAACGTGCGCGAAGAATGTGGGAGAGATTCATGTAAATTGCGTAACGAAGATACGAGTGAGTAGGTACGCAAATAATCGCTACGATGATTTACACGAACAAGTGCTTCGTAGAGATCTTCTTTGAACAGTACATGCACAGTATGTACCCATGAAATTAATAGAATAAATGTAGAATGCAGTGTTCGGTGTGTCGATTGAAGATGCGCGTTACATAATTCTAGAATTGGTACAGTATGTGCGATAGCGTTACGGAGCGTAATGCTCGATGGCGGTAGTCCAAAAGTATAAAAATAGCGTAATTTACGGACGATCGTTAACCGTCTTAACAGGTGTGGCTTAGAAAGGTCAAGGAACTATGTAAATAAAAATGTATGACCAAGAACGAAATGAATAGATGATACACATAAATATCATTCGGTCTTTATCCGANAAAATTTAATAGCATTAATGCCTCTTATATACAAACGTTCCTGCAAAATTTCAGAAATTTTCGACAAAAATCACGGGAGTTATTAAGCCTCAAACAGGGTGAACAAAATTGTGCCCCCCTCCACATACAGAAACATCAATACATAAAGAAAACCCCAAACTTTTTTTTTTTTTGCATTTGTCGACGTTTCAAGGTTCCTCGAATCTAAAACTGTAAAAATTTTTTTGGGGGGAGTCACTCTTCGACCGATTGTCCTCGATCTGCGAAAGTAAAAGACCGAAAAAATACTTGTAATTTCGTCTAATATTTTTACGAATAATCTAATAATAGAATTTTTAAATTACAATTTATATTAAAATAATTAATCAAAAATATTAAATGAGATTAATAAATCATGAATAATAATTCTGTCGTTTGAAATATATCAAAGTCGTTATTCATAATTTATTATTTTGACAGAAAAAAAAAGGGGGTAAGAATTGTCATTTGTAATACTTGTAAAAATCTATCTACTTGATGATGTCACCAGTATTTTTTTTTTATTCCTCTTTTTTTCATCATTTATTTTGATCTGATTTATTGATGATAAGATGTAAAAATGATGGTAGTTGCTTGCTTACCAATAAAATAACATAATTTTCCTTCGAGAGGATCTAAATTTCTTTTATTATATCGAAAAATTTTACAGGAAATATTGCCAAAAATCATTTTATAAATTTGTTTAGCGAGGCAAAAGCTGATTTTATAACTATTTCATTTATTTAAAAGAATTATTATATACGTATAAAATGACTTTTACTTTTTGTTATATATAATAGAGAGAAAGTATGGTCCTAAAAACTTATATTTTTGTAACTTTAAAACTTCGAAAAATGCAAAAATTTCTGTATGTATGGATGCGTGTGGGAGGACACTATGTCGTTCACTACTTTAAAGCTTAATAACGCCTATGCTTTTTATCGAAAATTCCTGAAATTTTGCAGGTAGTTTTGTATATTAGAAAGATTGATGCTGTTAAATTTTGGTGACTAAAGGTTGAGGAAGTGAGGAGATAGAACGTGATTACGTGTCATATCTCGAGTGAGGTCAGACTTAATATTCTCGTTATTATTAGCATTTATAATTTTTTTTTATTAAAACTCGTCTCTACCCTCAAAAATAAACTTTTTTTTTTATCATTTTATAATAATTAATAATGTATATTTTATTTAAAAATACTTAACAGATGACGCCAGATGCGATTTTAAATGTTTTTGCCGGAAAAATTACTCAAAACTCGCTAGATTTTTATTATATAAGATATTTTATAGATTAATTTATAACTCTTCTTAATAGCTTAAATAGAAAAAAATGCAATAATTACTTTTAATAATTTATAAATTTGTATGGAATAAATTTCCAGTTTTTCTTTTATATTATTTGCCATTTAATTCTGTTGTAAGGAATATAAACGTATAGAACTATATTTAAAAAAATATATATACATATAAATTTCAAACTGTAATCTTTTTATAAGTAGGCTGCATACTTTAAAAATGTATAAAAATTGTACACGTCGTTTCAATCTCAGATGATTCTTTCTGCTTACGATTTCGTGTTTATAGCTTGTAAGGACTTTAATCCTTTTGAAAATGCCATGGCGACATCGCATATTCCGTGTTTCTCCATCCAACTTGGCATAAGAATTGCAAAATCTCTCGCGTCAATACATCTCATATTACCTTCTCTTTCTAACGATTTTCCTTCTATCTTTTACAGTTACGTTTTATTATTATTTTTTTGTTTTTTACATTGGGCTGCAATTTGAAAAAAAAAATGTTAACCTATAAATTTCCACTGTCTTTCCTTAAACTCGAGAACGGAGTCGTCGGATAGATGAAATCAGAGACCATATATGGAAACCTCGTGGGCAGGAGACCCCGATTAACTATATAAGAATTTCCTATGCCAACCGGAAGTCACGTGATTTAAATTCAAAAATTTTCTCCCGAAAGGAGTTAGACGACCGGCACGACTCCGTTGCTAGCAGGAAAAGTGTGATTTACAGGGGCAAGCCGCTACTGATTTGAGGTGGGATGGAAAGCATATATTTTAAATTAAATAAATTAAAAATTGCATCCCGGCATTGTGACGATGTAGCAATAAAATAATTGCTCGCTAATGATAATTTCTTGTCAACTAAATGTGTAAAAAAAAATCCATCCAATCGTAGATTCGTTAACAATTTACAACTTTCTTAAGAGTTTAATATTAGTTTTAATGGTGTAAATATCGATTTGTATGTCTAATTTAAAATTTTGTACAAGTTAACGGTCGATAATTAGTTACTAGTAATTATCTTTGTTTGATTTATTTCGTTACTCGTTTCACAATTATTACATTTGTCTAAACCAAAATCCGTTTGTTAAATTCGTTTATTTACGTATTTATTTTATTTTTTTTAATTTTATCGGTTAATTAAAATAAATAAATGTGTTTTTTTGTTTAAATAACCAAGAATAAACTTTAAAAAATTTCGTAATATTAATTTTTTTAAACGTTTAAATTTCCTTTCACAGAGATTTTATCTGAGAATTCTAACATTAATCTTTCTTCTAATATTAAACAAGTAAATAGAAGTAAATTCAGTAACGAGTTGCGTAACTTTACCGGCAAAATCGTTTTAAAATTGCGTCTCGCGCCATCTGTTATGAGATTTTGTTACAAACAACTTTTTATATTATTATTTGTTAAAAAACGACAAAAAGCTGAATTTTGAAAGAAGAGATAAGTTTTATTTATTTATTTTTTTAATGCAAATGCTAATAACGAGCAAAATTTTAAGTCTGACTACACTCGAGAAACGGCACGTGACTTATCTCGATCTCCTAACTCCTCCGATCTTCAACCACCAAAATTTACTACCATCAATGCCTCTAGTATACGAACCTCCCTGCAAAATTTCGGAACATTTCAACAAAAATCAAAGCAGTTATTAAGCTTCAAAGAGGGTGAGCAAAATCGTGCCACCGCCACACACAAACATCCATACATATAGGAAAAAAAAATCCCTAATTTTTTTTAAATTTGGCTAAAATGCATTTTTTCAAAAATCTTGGGGGTTCATTTTTTCGCCCAAGGCCATATTTTTCCTCTGTTGTGTATAAACAGCAGAGGGAAAATATATAAGAGAAATAAGTAAAATTAATAATAAAATATTCTAAATATTCATTTTTTTAGATATTATTATTTTAAATAAAAATTTTAATTTATAAATATTCAAAAGAAAGTTTTTTTTTTTTTTTCTAAATTGCAAATTGAACATTTCGTAAGTATCGAGACTCAGTTTAAATATGATTTATTCTTGTAAAAGGTTTAAAAATAGAATAATTCTCGAATTGTCAACAGATATGTTTATATTATGTGATCGGTTCAAAAATGGATATTTCTCACGCAAAATATCTAAACAGTAATATATCTACTTATAAACCTATATATACTTATGAATATTTCAACAGGATAAAGGAGAAACAAGTCTAGCTTTCTATGTGAAGAATTTTAGCCACCAGAAACTATACAAAATATATATAAACATAATCTAAAGCCTATTTTTAAGCATTTTATAACAATAAAAATTCTCGAGAAATGATCTCTCCCCAACATTTTAACATTTTCCCCCCACTCGAACCGCCCAGAAATGCAAAAAAAAGGTTTCTCTGTATTGTGGGGACACGATATTGTTTACCCAATTCAAACCTTAATAACTCTTGTGTCTTTTGTCGAACATTTCTGAAATTTTGCAGGGAGATTTGTGTATTAAAGGGATTGATGCTATTAAATTTTGGTGTTTTAAAGTTGAGGGGATGAGGAAATAAAGGGGATCATGTGTATTTCGAGTGTGGTCTGACTTAACGATTTTACTCTCTATCACATTTATAATTTTTGAAAAAAATAAAACTCATCCTTACCTTTTAAAATTAAGCTTTTTGCTATTTTATAATCACAAAACACTTTTATATTATTAATTAAATCTCATAACAGACGGCACCAGATGTAACTTTAAGTGTTTTTTTGCCGGGAAAGTCACGCAACTTGTTGTTGGATACTTTTAGAGGATAGATCAATGTAAATTTTGTAAAGTAGGCCTATATTTACGTTTATTAACATTTAAATTAGATTAAATTTAATGTCTTTGATCACATAAAAAAAACCGAGCTAAAAGATATGTTTCTTGTACCGTTCCATTTAATCAACGTCAATTAAAGTACTATTGTCGGATCGTTAAACTTTATTTTATTAAATTAAATAAATAATATTACTGATGGAAAGTCTGAATTATTGAAGAAATTTTTTAATAATATATATTTTTTTAAAAAGGATATTTATTGAAAGGAAAATTCTACGATTTGTCTTGAATTTTTGATATCTTGTAAACGTCATTATTGTTTAAACCCAATTAGAATGTTAATTATAAATTAAGTAAACCCTAAATTACTTTCCCATAAAAGTTTTACAAGAATAAAATTAGTATATCAATGGGATTATCAAACTGAACGTGTTTACAATAAAGACAATAGAAGATAGCTTTACCCTTCGTTTCCAATAGTTGAATAATAGCTTGAATCTTCATAAATTCGCCGAAATTGTTCCAGAAAACAATACCTTTACTTATAAAAACTTGAAAATAATTGGGCTGCAATATTTAAATTTACACTGTCCGTCTGTCTGTCCTTCGTTCACGAAGTGAGAAGTCATACGTCTGCAATTTAAAAATCGAGACCGTATATTATTTATTTAAATTAAAATATGATTAAAAATTGCAGCCTGTAAGTAATTTCAATTATTTTTTACTATAATAATTAAGAAAAAACGATTTTCGTAGTATTTATATAAGAAGAGGTTAAAGTACTTTCATCTTCTAAAAGTATTGTGACGTAAACAACCCCATAAAATGAAGTGTATATATTTTAGAAAGGGAAAAAACATTTAAAAGTTAATCTTTTATTTTACTAAAATTCTTTTCTTTTTTATAAGATATAAAAAGAAATTTATTATAATTTTGACTTTACAAGTGTAAATAAAAAAAACTAACAGTGATAAAGTTAATGCTGTTTATTTAACTATGGCTTTTAAAATTTTTAAAAAAATACAATTAACCCCCAAACATTTACCAAATATCTTTTATCGAATTTTTTCCTTTTGCTCTTCCATTATCTCACTTACACTCTTCACGAGTGATTGATGAATAACATTATAAGAGGGAAAAGTATAAAAAAAAATTAACCAAACAATCAAACAATTTAGAACTTCCATTAACTAATAGATCCACTTTCTCTAATTTAACTTTCTACTAAACAAACGATTTATATTATTAGAAAAATCTCAAAAATGTTCCTAATTAAAATGTATTTCCCCCCACTCTTTAAATATACTAAACTAGTTAAAACTAATTAAACTAGTCCCCCCCCTTATTAAATATTTATTTGACTTGATGTATATTTATACTGCAACTGAAGTAATCATAATTAACTTTACTGTCGTTTAATTTCGGACGAAAATGTGTGCCTTCTTCACACTTTGTCCTTGATAGACAATCAACTTGCTCCTAGCATCTTTCAACAAGATTTCTCATTGACTTCTTCACTGTGATAATTTACAGCTTTTCTCCATTGGCTCTGCTCCAGATTAGCAGGATATGTCCTGCTAAATCACTTTCTATAGCTTCTCGTCTAGCTTTTAGCAATGTTTCGAGTTTAAGTATGGTAAAAGAAATATATATAATACATAATTTGTAACGGAAATTAACAATATGTGCTCTTATCATCCTGTATTTGATCATCTTAATTTCTGTAATGAAAATTTACAACTCATCTCGACGACTTCTCTAGCTTTAAAAGTAAGTATTTTTATGAAAATTTTTGAAAGAAATTAAATAAAAGAAGTTTAATTCTTCATTTTTTTTTCAATGAAAAAGATTTTTTGGGTTGCAATTGGAAGAAAAAATTGTAGACCTATAAATTCCAACTGTCGTCCGTCCGTCTGTCCTCCTTTAGTCACGAAAATAGTGTAAGATAGATGAAATATTAGAGCAGATATGGAAAGCTTAGGAGCAGGAGGCCCCGATTAATTATATAGATAAGTCCAGTCTGGATCGAAAGTTATTAAATTCAATTCAAAATATTTTCCCCTAAACCCAGTTAGATAGATGACCAGCACGACTCTGTTGTTAACAGGAAAAGTATGATGTACAGGAGCATGACATTACAGTACTAAGACAATGCCGATAAAGTATTTTAAATTAAAATAAATTATAAAAATATGATTAAAAATTGCAGCCCATACTGTGACGATGTGACAATAATATACATTTAATATTTTGANTTACCATAGGTTTCTATGGGAATTTGATTAATTCGTTCTGGATACCCCCCGAAAATAAAAAAGTATATACTTTCTTACTACGTTTATTCATATGTAATAATAAAAATACATATATACACAGTCTTGCATTTTTATTAGTCATGTTTTTTCTGTTTGTGGGGGTTAACCGATCACCCACTGTATAATGATTTAAAATAATGAAAATTAGTCAAAATTGGAGGTAGTAATTTTGATCAGATTCATACACAAATTTACACCATGGAATAAATTCTCATTTATAATTTCCATTAAATTCAATTATCAAATTGAACACTTTCCAAATTTTAAAATATTCCGAGAATTAACTACGAAAATAATAATTCTTGTTGAAAACAAGTTTTTATTTAGATCTAATACAATGTCATGTGATTTACATATTATGTCACATATTCGCGTGATCGGGAAATATCAATATTATTCATCAGGAAAAATACATGCAGCCTATATAGATATATATTTAATGAGTTGAAGAATCATTCGCCTGTAAAATCAAGATAATTAAGATTGAATGATCTTATTGTAAACAATGTTAAATGACGATAATTACGCTCGATATACAATTTTAATGTTGTTAATTTACTTAATTTTTTTTCTCGTATATAATCTTGATTGCATATAAAATATAATGTACGAGAAAGAGAGATAATTGGAAACAAGAAACATAGAAGATAAAACAAGAAGAAAATAAAATTTTGTATTTATTAAGCAGTAAAATGAAATGATTTCGTAATTTAATTTCGGTTTAGCACTTAATATAGATCCAAAATTTAATTTTTCTACGTCGACGGTTTAGATCTTGTAGATGAAGTATGGGAAAATCGATAAAAGTTTTATGAATTTTGAACTCAATTACGAATCTTGCTATATTATGGTGATTAAATATTACTTTAAGAGAAATTTTTATTTATTTTTAAGCTGATAAATTTCCTTGAAACGTCGAGAAATACAAAAATATTCGGGGTTTTTTTTCCTGTACTTATAGATGTTAGTGTGTGTGGGGACACAATTTTGTTCACCCTCTTTGAAGCTTAATAACTCCTGTGCTTTTTGTCGAACATTTCTGAAATTTTGCAGATAGGTTTGTGTGTTAGAAGCATTAATACTATTAAATTTTCGTGATTAAAGATCAAGTGGATAGAGAGATAAAGGGGATCGTGTCTGTCTCCAGTAGGGTCGGACTTGATGATAATTTTACTCGTTATTAGCATTTACAATGTTTTATAAAACCAATTCCTACCCTGAAAATTAAGGTTTTTGTCATTTTATAATAGTTAAAAATATAGGATTTCTAGAATAAAAATATCATAAGAAGTGCTGATATGATACCAAATGTTATTGGAAAAGTTAAGCAACTCGTTGCTGGATTTTTTTTTCTATACACCAGCCTGCAAGTAACTTGCAGTTTCATGTATAGAAAAATAATTTCTATTTATTAAGTACATTTGCTTCCTCTTCAATTCGTAAATGGTACAATTGATTATACTTTTTTTTTTTAAAAAAAAATCTATTTTTACTTTAAAAATAAATTGTTGACGATATTATTATTGATATACTTCTATTAAATTATGCTGTATTCATCGTTAAACGTATGAATATTAATTAAACTCTTTTAACTGCCAGCGATGAAAATCAAAGGAACTAGAAAATTATCACTTTCCAGGTAAAGATTTACAATGAAGTAGCTACTAAATTACCTTGTTATAGTTACTAAAGGAAGAGGAATTCAAAAGCCTGCAGCACCGTATTTATAAATATGTTTTCAATTATATATTATTCGCTATACTTCAATTTTTATTCTCAAGCGTTTCTAGATTTCTTCTCTCATTCTATANTTCGAGCGTAACCACTGCGATAATAATAATATTTTCGTATATTTATATATATTATCAATAAAAAGATATTTAAATAAAATAATTTCTCTATGATAAACGGAATAAAAAATAATTATTATTGAAATTTACTTTTGCATATTAAAAAAATTTTTTTTTTACAGATTTTATTTTATAAAATTTATTTAAATAATTTAGTATTTTCTGACTTTATTTTATTTTTTTTTATAAAAACTATTAACAGGTTTTTTTTACCCTTACTTTAGATTATTTATGAATAGGAGAGAAAAATATTTTTGAATATTTTACCTATTTATGAATGAGAAATTTTCAATTTTTAGTGCTTTTTTGTTTATTCACGAGTGTAAAAATATCAATTTTTTTTTCTTTATTTAGTAGTAGTATTTTTTTTATTAATAGAAGAGCCATATAAACATTTGGCCATTGTTTATGAATGGCAAAAACAAATTTGAATTTTTTTTTTTTGGTGCATTATTTATGAATGGAAGGAAATAATATTTTCGGGTTTTATCTCTTTTTTAGATGGAAAAATTCTCAATATTTTAGAATTTTAATGTATTTAAAAAGATTAAAAAAAAAGTATTAACTTTCGGTTTCCTACTTAGTTTGTTTTTTTAATTTTCAAATTTTTAATTTCTTACATTATTTATGAATGGAAAACAAACACAAATTTGACGTTTTTTAGTTTGTTTACGAATAAATAAGCGCCCAAAATTGGGTTTTTAGATATGTTTATGGACCAAAAAAATAATTAAATTTGGTCTTAACTTTTAACCCCTTCTACTATTAATTAATGAAATTTTGTCTGTTTATTTTTGATGATTTTAGAAATTGTTTTTTAACCTACTTGAGAATAAAGAAAAAAAAATTTCAGACTCGAATTCATTTAAGAATGGAAAGAAATTACCAATTGATTTTTTTTAAAAAAATGAATAAATTACACAAGAGTAAAAATATTTTAAGATATAAATTTAATTTTAAATATATTTTTCAACTTTATACCTTATTTTTCCTTCTGTAGAGGAATAAAGAATAGAGTTAGAATGTTAAAATATACAAAACAAATTTACATATTGAATAATTCTTTTGCCATTTGTAAAGTTTTATATACTTCAAAACGTCCATTTAACTGACAAAAACACGTGATATATAGTGTTTACTTAACATATATTTTATGTTACGTATAGAAAATATAGGCCTATATCACTAGGTAATGTTTTCTGTAATTTCCAATGGTATGCATTTTCTCGTTGGTCAATAAAAATTCATCATTTTTTCTAAAGTTTTCCCTCTACAATTATCATTAACTGTAGGGAATTGTAGGGAAAATTTTCCCTACAATTCCCTACAGTTTTAATGATGATTGTAGGTAGCAAAATCTAAGCAATATTTTTTTAATTTTAGTTTTTATTAATTTAAATTTTTCCCTACAGTTATCATTGATTGTAGGGAATTGTAGGTAGGATTTTTCCCTACAATTAATAATAACTGTAAGGAAAAATTCAAAAGTTAATGGTTTATCTTCTAATGGATTAAAAATATATCTTTTTTAAATTGGTTAGATTTTTCGCAAGCTCGATATGAATTTTATTAATGAGAATTTTATGATAAATTTTTTTTAATGCTATTTACATTTACTCCTCCCGAACGATAAACTAAAAGCGTGTTAGAGACTCGCATTATCTAACTCTATGATAAGTGCACTGTAAATAAACTTCGAGTTTTCTAATAACAAACTTCTTTTAAGATTAAAATTCCCTACGAATAACGCTGCCGATATGGATAAGTAAGCAGTTTTCTAATAGATATTTTCTTAAAACGGTGTTGTTTTACCTAATCAAGGTTGGGAGATCGCTACGAGGAGGAAATTTCGAATTGAAATCATGTGACTTCCGGTCTAGAGTAGAATTTCGTACATAGTTTATCCTGACCCGTGATCCTTAAGCTTTCAACATCTGGTCTCGATTTTTATCTATCTAACGTCTTTCTCGCGATTAACGAAGGACGGACAGACGGACATAGCGGGAGCGTATAGGTCAGCAATTTGAAAAGATTATTGTAGACCTATAAATTCCCACTGTCGTCCGACTGTTTGTCTGTCTGTCCTTCATTAATCTCGACAACGGAGTTAGGTAGATGAAAGTCGCCACCAAGTATAGAAGACGTAGGGGTAGATGGCCCCGATTAACTGTATAAGAACTTTTGATCTGTGTCTGATTTTTAATTCAAAAATGTTCCTTTAAGGAGTTAGATGACGGCATTACTCTGTTGCTAACAGGAAAAGTATGACGTACAGGGACTAATTTGAGGTGGAGAGCATATATTTTAAAAATTAAATAGTTAAAAAATATGACTAAAAATTATAGCCCAGCATTTTAACCGTGTCACAATAAATAACTGCTCGTTTTGTTATAAAAATAATTCTTAATATTGTTTCAAATTTAGAATATATTTTTAAAATTCTTCTACTAATTGTAAATGAATAAAACATGAATTTATTCGTGAAAAAATATGTTCTGAGATGCATTTCTTTGGTTAACGTCTTTTGTAATGTTCCGAATTTTAAAATATCAATCATAAAAATATTTATTACTTACCTAAAATAAGGGAGAAATATTTTACATGATACAATCAAAACTGTCAAAAAATAAATATAAATTTTACTTAAAACAACGCGATTTTTAGGCGGAAAAACGAATACTCTATGAAGAAACACATTATTCATTCATTTTCTCGACGTAACTTCTAGAGAAATAATATATTTGTATATAATTTAAAGATATATATTTTTATCGTTTAAATTGATTAATATTATTTATTGATAATTCGAATTACAAACATATAAACTTATCTCCCAGATAGAGAACTACACATAACTTAACATTAAATCATATAAATCAACATTGGAGCAATATAAAAAATAAATAAATAAATATTTTAACTGTAAATAAATCTAAAATTGAATACTTTTTATACTAAACAGAAGCGAAGAATGGTTTAATTAATATCAAATTTCTGAATGTTTTAATATAGAAAATAGTAATTTCTTATTCATTTTGGGATTATTTTTTTTATTCCTTGCGTTTTATGTTTTAAAATTCACTTTTTAAATCTAATCACACTTGACCTAGTTTGTAAGAGCGTGCGCTCTGCCCATAGAGACTAATACCAGAAGATGCAGACCATAAACATGGCCTGGGGTGATGCTGATAAGCACTTTGTGCATCCACGACGCACGCGCACTCCACTCGTTCGAGCGTAACCACTGCGATAATAATAATATTTTCGTATATTTATATATATTATCAATAAAAAGATATTTAAATAAAATAATTTCTCTATGATAAACGGAATAAAAAATAATTATTATTGAAATTTACTTTTGCATATTAAAAAAATTTTTTTTTTACAGATTTTATTTTATAAAATTTATTTAAATAATTTAGTATTTTCTGACTTTATTTTATTTTTTTTTATAAAAACTATTAACAGGTTTTTTTTACCCTTACTTTAGATTATTTATGAATAGGAGAGAAAAATATTTTTGAATATTTTACCTATTTATGAATGAGAAATTTTCAATTTTTAGTGCTTTTTTGTTTATTCACGAGTGTAAAAATATCAATTTTTTTTTCTTTATTTAGTAGTAGTATTTTTTTTATTAATAGAAGAGCCATATAAACATTTGGCCATTGTTTATGAATGGCAAAAACAAATTTGAATTTTTTTTTTTTGGTGCATTATTTATGAATGGAAGGAAATAATATTTTCGGGTTTTATCTCTTTTTTAGATGGAAAAATTCTCAATATTTTAGAATTTTAATGTATTTAAAAAGATTAAAAAAAAAGTATTAACTTTCGGTTTCCTACTTAGTTTGTTTTTTTAATTTTCAAATTTTTAATTTCTTACATTATTTATGAATGGAAAACAAACACAAATTTGACGTTTTTTAGTTTGTTTACGAATAAATAAGCGCCCAAAATTGGGTTTTTAGATATGTTTATGGACCAAAAAAATAATTAAATTTGGTCTTAACTTTTAACCCCTTCTACTATTAATTAATGAAATTTTGTCTGTTTATTTTTGATGATTTTAGAAATTGTTTTTTAACCTACTTGAGAATAAAGAAAAAAAAATTTCAGACTCGAATTCATTTAAGAATGGAAAGAAATTACCAATTGATTTTTTTAAAAAAATGAATAAATTACACAAGAGTAAAAATATTTTAAGATATAAATTTAATTTTAAATATATTTTTCAACTTTATACCTTATTTTTCCTTCTGTAGAGGAATAAAGAATAGAGTTAGAATGTTAAAATATACAAAACAAATTTACATATTGAATAATTCTTTTGCCATTTGTAAAGTTTTATATACTTCAAAACGTCCATTTAACTGACAAAAACACGTGATATATAGTGTTTACTTAACATATATTTTATGTTACGTATAGAAAATATAGGCCTATATCACTAGGTAATGTTTTCTGTAATTTCCAATGGTATGCATTTTCTCGTTGGTCAATAAAAATTCATCATTTTTTCTAAAGTTTTCCCTCTACAATTATCATTAACTGTAGGGAATTGTAGGGAAAATTTTCCCTACAATTCCCTACAGTTTTAATGATGATTGTAGGTAGCAAAATCTAAGCAATATTTTTTTAATTTTAGTTTATATTAATTTAAATTTTTCCCTACAGTTATCATTGATTGTAGGGAATTGTAGGTAGGATTTTTCCCTACAATTAATAATAACTGTAAGGAAAAATTCAAAAGTTAATGGTTTATCTTCTAATGGATTAAAAATATATCTTTTTTAAATTGGTTAGATTTTTCGCAAGCTCGATATGAATTTTATTAATGAGAATTTTATGATAAATTTTTTTTTATGCTATTTACATTTACTCCTCCCGAACGATAAACTAAAAGCGTGTTAGAGACTCGCATTATCTAACTCTATGATAAGTGCACTGTAAATAAACTTCGAGTTTTCTAATAACAAACTTCTTTTAAGATTAAAATTCCCTACGAATAACGCTGCCGATATGGATAAGTAAGCAGTTTTCTAATAGATATTTTCTTAAAACGGTGTTGTTTTACCTAATCAAGGTTGGGAGATCGCTACCTTATAAGAGATTGAGATTGTAAAGCATGCTGAGGTTCGCGATCTACCGATGGAAATTTCGAATTATATAGGATAGCGGCTTTATAAAAATGAAAATCATTCTTAAAATATTTAAAAATATATATTTTCTCTTTTTTCTGTACAAAAAAAAAGTGAATTTTTGAGGATAAAAATCAATTTTATAAATAATTTTTTGCCTATTGTGCGGCATTTCTATGTGATATTTTAATGTATACGCGCTGAATTTTAACTGAAAGTAAACTTTTTATGACTCGAAAGTCGTAAAAACTTAACATTAATGTAACTTGCTTCTTTTACATCTGTATTATTTAGAAACTTTATATCTTTATGGGCCATTGAAAGTTTATATTTAGAATTTTTTTAATATATATATNACTTGATGATAATTTTACTCGTTATTAGCATTTACAATGTTTTATAAAACCAATTCCTACCCTGAAAATTAAGGTTTTTGTCATTTTATAATAGTTAAAAATATAGGATTTCTAGAATAAAAATATCATAAGAAGTGCTGATATGATACCAAATGTTATTGGAAAAGTTAAGCAACTCGTTGCTGGATTTTTTTTTCTATACACCAGCCTGCAAGTAACTTGCAGTTTCATGTATAGAAAAATAATTTCTATTTATTAAGTACATTTGCTTCCTCTTCAATTCGTAAATGGTACAATTGATTATACTTTTTTTTTTTAAAAAAATCTATTTTTACTTTAAAAATAAATTGTTGACGATATTATTATTGATATACTTCTATTAAATTATGCTGTTTTCATCGTTAAACGTATGAATATTAATTAAACTCTTTTAACTGCCAGCGATGAAAATCAAAGGAACTAGAAAATTATCACTTTCCAGGTAAAGATTTACAATGAAGTAGCTACTAAATTACCTTGTTATAGTTACTAAAGGAAGAGGAATTCAAAAGCCTGCAGCACCGTATTTATAAATATGTTTTCAATTATATATTATTCGCTATACTTCAATTTTTATTCTCAAGCGTTTCTAGATTTCTTCTCTCATTCTATACTTTTTAAATAATAAAAAACGAGTGTTTTCGATTGAAAACTTTCTTGAAAATTTCACTATTTTGTCAACATCATCAACGTTTTTTTTAAATAAAATATATTAAAGAATATTAAATTATTTTTATAATTCAACATTTCTAAATGATAAAAATAACAGTTTATTTCTGTAAAATATTCATTTTAAATTATTTTTTAATCGATTAATTATTTTAAAATGCCCGAAAGGGAGATGAATGACAAAATTTATTTATTATTACACATTTTAAGGTATTTTTTTAAATTATAGAGAAGTTGAGTATACGTTTTATTGGGTTTTTTTCATAAAATATTTTTTTTATTAATTAAATAAATAAAATTTTTATATACAAATTTCAATTATAATTTTTAAAAATAGCAATGAGTTGCTTAACTTTCCCGGAAACATTTGGTGGTGCCATCTGTTACGATATTTTAGTAAAAAAACATTTTATATTTTTAATTATTATAAAATGGCAAAAAACTAAATTTTGAGGGTAGGGATTGGTTTTATAAACATTGTAAATGCTAATAACGAGTAAAATCGCTATTAAGTTCGACTCTATCTCTCCACCCCCTCGACTTTTAAACACTAAAATTTAATAGCATTAATCCCCTAATAAATAAACCTTCCTGCAAAATTTCAGAAAATTTTTGACAAAAACCACAGGAATTAAGCTTTAAACAGAGTGAACAAAATCCTGCCCCCACACTAAAAAATTTGGGAGTAATTTCTGTATGTATGTATGGATGGATCCATACATACAGAAATTACCCCCAAATTTTTTTTTGTATTTCTCAACGTTTCAAAGTGTCCTAAGTCCAAAATTTTCCAATTTTGGGGGCCATTTTTTGACCGATTGCCATACTTTCCCTCTGTCATGTATTACAACCGGGAAAGTAAAAATAATTGTAAAAAAATGACACATTCAATGATAGACGGAGGAAGATTTGTTAATTATTGAAAATGAGCCAGAATTTTCCAAGGTTTGTCCAAATTTAGATCAGAAGCATTACAGACATCGATAAAGACGTCGTAAAGAATTCGCTTTAATTGTTACGTAAAACGATTTAGTCCCCTGAAAAAAAAATATTGGATATATTTTTATAGAAAGACTAAAATAAAATAAGTCGCATCCATTTCCACGTGAACAAGTAAAATAAAATGCATCCATTTGATGAATATATTTTATGTAGTACCAGGAAAAACAGCGATATATATACTGTATATATATATAAGCGTTTTTCTATAAAGATCATTGATATTTATAAAAAGTAAAAATATCGAAGTAAATCCATAAATTGCTTTAAAAAATTTGACAAGAGTTGAAATATTTTGCATGCACATTAAAGGATTTTATATAAAAATATATGCAAGATATTTGCAGAGAGTGAATTGTATTGCAGTAATTTTGGAAGATTCTTAGAAGAGAAAAGAAAATAAACTTTATAAAATTGTAAAGAGAAAAGAAAAAGAAAAGATACTCGAAGGAACAGGATAAATTGCCATACAACAAAACCGACATTAAAAATAAATCTGCCACTTTCATAGATTTAAAATTGATAAGATATAGCATAAATTCGTTTTTTATATACTTTATATTCCTTCAATTCATCTACAATATTAAAAAAATTTTAAATATATTTTCTTATATTAATAAATTAATATAATAAATATATCAATCGAGATGTTTGGTTCATTCTTGGAAACATAAATAATTTATAAAAATTAAAAATTACTTATTGTGACATTGTGACTATGCTGGGCTGCAATTTTTAATCATATTTTAATTTAAATAAATAAATATCTGGTCGCGATTTTCATATAATTCCGTTCTCGAGATGAGGTCGAAATTTCGAATTGAAATCATGTGACTTCCGGTCTAGAGTAGAATTTCGTACATAGTTTATCCTGACCCGTGATCCTTAAGCTTTCAACATCTGGTCTCGATTTTTATCTATCTAACGTCTTTCTCGCGATTAACGAAGGACGGACAGACGGACATAGCGGGAGCGTATAGGTCAGCAATTTGAAAAGATTATTGTAGACCTATAAATTCCCACTGTCGTCCGACTGTTTGTCTGTCTGTCCTTCATTAATCTCGACAACGGAGTTAGGTAGATGAAAGTCGCCACCAAGTATAGAAGACGTAGGGGTAGATGGCCCCGATTAACTGTATAAGAACTTTTGATCTGTGTCTGATTTTTAATTCAAAAATGTTCCTTTAAGGAGTTAGATGACGGCATTACTCTGTTGCTAACAGGAAAAGTATGACGTACAGGGACTAATTTGAGGTGGAGAGCATATATTTTAAAAATTAAATAGTTAAAAAATATGACTAAAAATTATAGCCCAGCATTTTAACCGTGTCACAATAAATAACTGCTCGTTTTGTTATAAAAATAATTCTTAATATTGTTTCAAATTTAGAATATATTTTTAAAATTCTTCTACTAATTGTAAATGAATAAAACATGAATTTATTCGTGAAAAAATATGTTCTGAGATGCATTTCTTTGGTTAACGTCTTTTGTAATGTTCCGAATTTTAAAATATCAATCATAAAAATATTTATTACTTACCTAAAATAAGGGAGAAATATTTTACATGATACAATCAAAACTGTCAAAAAATAAATATAAATTTTACTTAAAACAACGCGATTTTTAGGCGGAAAAACGAATACTCTATGAAGAAACACATTATTCATTCATTTTCTCGACGTAACTTCTAGAGAAATAATATATTTGTATATAATTTAAAGATATATATTTTTATCGTTTAAATTGATTAATATTATTTATTGATAATTCGAATTACAAACATATAAACTTATCTCCCAGATAGAGAACTACACATAACTTAACATTAAATCATATAAATCAACATTGGAGCAATATAAAAAAAAAATAAATAAATATTTTAACTGTAAATAAATCTAAAATTGAATACTTTTTATACTAAACAGAAGCGAAGAATGGTTTAATTAATATCAAATTTCTGAATGTTTTAATATAGAAAATAGTAATTTCTTATTCATTTTGGGATTATTTTTTTTATTCCTTGCGTTTTATGTTTTAAAATTCACTTTTTAAATCTAATCACACTTGACCTAGTTTGTAAGAGCGTGCGCTCTGCCCATAGAGACTAATACCAGAAGATGCAGACCATAAACATGGCCTGGGGTGATGCTGATAAGCACTTTGTGCATCCACGACGCACGCGCACTCCACTCGTTCGAGCGTAACCACTGCGATAATAATAATATTTTCGTATATTTATATATATTATCAATAAAAAGATATTTAAATAAAATAATTTCTCTATGATAAACGGAATAAAAAATAATTATTATTGAAATTTACTTTTGCATATTAAAAAAAATTTTTTTTTACAGATTTTATTTTATAAAATTTATTTAAATAATTTAGTATTTTCTGACTTTATTTTATTTTTTTTTATAAAAACTATTAACAGGTTTTTTTTACCCTTACTTTAGATTATTTATGAATAGGAGAGAAAAATATTTTTGAATATTTTACCTATTTATGAATGAGAAATTTTCAATTTTTAGTGCTTTTTTGTTTATTCACGAGTGTAAAAATATCAATTTTTTTTTCTTTATTTAGTAGTAGTATTTTTTTTATTAATAGAAGAGCCATATAAACATTTGGCCATTGTTTATGAATGGCAAAAACAAATTTGAATTTTTTTTTTTTGGTGCATTATTTATGAATGGAAGGAAATAATATTTTCGGGTTTTATCTCTTTTTTAGATGGAAAAATTCTCAATATTTTAGAATTTTAATGTATTTAAAAAGATTAAAAAAAAAGTATTAACTTTCGGTTTCCTACTTAGTTTGTTTTTTTAATTTTCAAATTTTTAATTTCTTACATTATTTATGAATGGAAAACAAACACAAATTTGACGTTTTTTAGTTTGTTTACGAATAAATAAGCGCCCAAAATTGGGTTTTTAGATATGTTTATGGACCAAAAAAATAATTAAATTTGGTCTTAACTTTTAACCCCTTCTACTATTAATTAATGAAATTTTGTCTGTTTATTTTTGATGATTTTAGAAATTGTTTTTTAACCTACTTGAGAATAAAGAAAAAAAAATTTCAGACTCGAATTCATTTAAGAATGGAAAGAAATTACCAATTGATTTTTTTTAAAAAAATGAATAAATTACACAAGAGTAAAAATATTTTAAGATATAAATTTAATTTTAAATATATTTTTCAACTTTATACCTTATTTTTCCTTCTGTAGAGGAATAAAGAATAGAGTTAGAATGTTAAAATATACAAAACAAATTTACATATTGAATAATTCTTTTGCCATTTGTAAAGTTTTATATACTTCAAAACGTCCATTTAACTGACAAAAACACGTGATATATAGTGTTTACTTAACATATATTTTATGTTACGTATAGAAAATATAGGCCTATATCACTAGGTAATGTTTTCTGTAATTTCCAATGGTATGCATTTTCTCGTTGGTCAATAAAAATTCATCATTTTTTCTAAAGTTTTCCCTCTACAATTATCATTAACTGTAGGGAATTGTAGGGAAAATTTTCCCTACAATTCCCTACAGTTTTAATGATGATTGTAGGTAGCAAAATCTAAGCAATATTTTTTTAATTTTAGTTTTTATTAATTTAAATTTTTCCCTACAGTTATCATTGATTGTAGGGAATTGTAGGTAGGATTTTTCCCTACAATTAATAATAACTGTAAGGAAAAATTCAAAAGTTAATGGTTTATCTTCTAATGGATTAAAAATATATCTTTTTTAAATTGGTTAGATTTTTCGCAAGCTCGATATGAATTTTATTAATGAGAATTTTATGATAAATTTTTTTTTATGCTATTTACATTTACTCCTCCCGAACGATAAACTAAAAGCGTGTTAGAGACTCGCATTATCTAACTCTATGATAAGTGCACTGTAAATAAACTTCGAGTTTTCTAATAACAAACTTCTTTTAAGATTAAAATTCCCTACGAATAACGCTGCCGATAT
>NW_019385338.1:0-61509 GCF_000671375.1 Centruroides sculpturatus | reverse complement strand
CTGCTATTATAGTTTTGCTCATTTTGTTGCTGAGCATCTAATATAGGTGTCAGAAGCCATGGTTCCATTGGATAGCCACTATCACCTATAAAAAGAAATAAAACAATTTTGATAAATGAATTTTGCCATACTTGAATATATATATATATATATTATATTTATTTATTTAAATTAAGCATTGATTAATAATTTAAAATAAATTATTTAAATATTTTTAAGTTTAAAAATTTTTATCACTTAGTCATTAATATAAATTTTTAAAAACTTTAAAACTTAATAATAATTAATTTCTATTTTTAAAGAGCGGTGGCGCTTTTAGATTAATTATCGATAATAAATGGGAAATTTTCGGAAAATTTTATTTAAATTTTATCAACATTTTTTTAAATATTATTATATAAAAACTGGAAAAAAAGTTTAAAAAAATAATTTAATGTAATAAATATTAATGATGAATTATTTATTTGTTATTATAAAAATACAGTATATTACTATAATGAGAAACGAGCAGCGAGCAACCATTTTGTATTTAAATAACTTATAAATGTTTGATTCTATAATATATATCTTTACTTTTTTTCTTACTGATCGGCATCCAATGATTGACCTTTTAACAGATGACATTTTGCAATAGCAACGTTCGATTGAAAATGCTGCCATTTACCTCAACCTAATGGAACTTGCCATTGATATATAGAAAAAAGAAAATCGCTGGAAAGTTACAATGCAAAGTTTTTCAAATTTTCCACTTTTTCTATCACTTTTTGATTGTTTTTTTATTTATTTTCAAAATGAAAACAAATGATTCTATTTACGAAGAGTAACGGTAGCAAACACCGTATCTTCGTTAAAATCCGTGCATTGGTTAACTCGAACAATCGAAGAAGATTCAAGAATGAATACAGAAAAAAATACATTTATTTAGAAATAATTAAATTAGTTCAAATAAAATTGAATTTAAAGCTGTTGTAATGACTATTAAAGTAAATTTTTATATAAATAGAAAAAAAATTACGATTAGTTAGTCCAAATTAACTCTTTTGTATCATTGGGATAGATCTCGATTCATTAAATTAATAGAAATTAATTAAATCTGAATTGCTCGCGACGTGCACGCTATTTTCTATCGGAACAAGATTTCACGTTAGCCAATATTTTCACTTATTAAAACTTTTTAATATATTTAACAAGCGATAAAAATGGAAAATACGTTTAAAAAAATTGTCATAGGGAAGAAAGTCCCTAAGCAACCGTTTCTTTCTCTAGAGTATATGTATCACTGCATTTGAGAGATCAAAACTGCAAGGAAAACCCAGTTACAGGTAAATCTTCGAGACAGTAAGCTCTGTTCTTGACTGCTTGTCTTATCCAATAGGGCAATTTATGGGAAAAGATAGAAAGTTTTTCTCTTTATCAAAGAAGATTTACTATACCGCAGAAAATAGTCCGAGAGATGCTTTTTCAATCAAAAGAATTGTTGTAACTGGGCAACGAATTGTTTTTATATGATAAAATACATTGAGAAGTTGACCAAAATTAATATTTAAAAGAAGCAATAACCTGAATATTCCATTAGATTTCTCTCTCATGGAAAGTGTTTACTGTCGTCAGTCTGTAATCTCGAGAATGGAGTTAGGTAGATGAAAGTCGAGACTAAGTATGGAAGGCTTGGGGGGCAGGAGGAACCGATTAACTGTATAATACTTAGAAAACTGTAAACTTTTCCTCCGAAAGGACTTAATGACCGGCACGACTTTATTACTAACAGAAAAGTATGATATACAGGGGCAAGGCATTACAGTACTAATTTGAGGTGGATAGCATACATTTTAAATTAAATAAATTAAAAATATGGGATTAAAAATTGCAACCGGCATTGTGACCATGTCACAATAAATAATTGCTCGTTGTACCTTGTTTTCGTTATGAAAAAAAGTAGTTTATATATAATGGTGTTTAACAGGAAAGAAATGTCTGTTAGTGACTATCTTTAGAAACACATAAATTATCTCCAAAAGTTCATTAAAATTGTTTTTAATAGTAACGCGATAAAATATTTAGAAAACAATTTTAGTATGTAATTTTTATACAGAATTTGAATGAAAATTAGTCAGTTACATTTAAATATTTTATGATATTTAAATAGAAAATAAAATTTTGATATTCATCATAAATTGTTAGTTTGTTTAAGAAATAATTATCGATAAAACTTTATAGATGGAGAAAATAATCGAAAAAATGCAGGAAGAACAAGCAGGTGTTCCTGTCAGAACTGTAAAAAGTTTCATGTCCAAAATTCCAAGTGTATTTACAGGTAAGTACTTTTTCAAACACGTTTGAAATATAACGCGCAACGCGTTAGGTACGCACGATTGTCAAAATTGATAAAACTTAATTAGCTGATTGAATTGATATCACTCTTAGTGCAGGAAAGTAATTATGTCATTTGAATTGTTAAACTACAGATTATATAATCCCACGGGAACAAAAGTATTTTCAGCAACCGAATGAATAGAAAGATTACAGTCATTGATTAAACCCACTCCACCCATTTCATATTTCCCAGTGTGTCAGATTAATAATTAAAATAACCAATGAAAAATTTAAAAATTTCTTTACTCGTAACTGGTCATGGAGTTCGCTTGTATTCAATAAAATAATTTATGTAAAATAACTATTTCTGTATAACTGTGTATAGGCTCAATAAAGCTATTCTATTGATTCATGTCTTATTATACTAACTACTTTTCTTTCTACTCCCTTCTTGAAAACGTGCTTTTCTAACAATAAACATGTCTCTCCGAATGAATTGACTAGTGCAGTTCTTCCCAAGCTTTTTTAGTTAATAACAGTTTCTCATCATACCAAAACATACGTGACATTATCCGAAAAACAAAATTCCTAATCCCCGAGGATATCAGTCTACTGGTTGAGATCTCTGAATAGAAATAGCATAAATAATATATTATTAGATTATTTTTGGGCATTTAATTGTATAATAGTTATTTTATAATAATCTCGAGTATTTTCTTAATATTAATTATATTAAACCTTTAGGATCTGTAAATTTGTAACCGATATATCGATTGACCCAATTAAATTGCTGAGCTTATAAAAATATTGTTTAACTGAGAAATAAATATATAATAATGGATTTTAAAGAAAATATATTTTAATTATGAGATAGGGAAACGTTTCAATAATGTTTTGAAAGTTTCTTGTCGACGTCGCATTGCATAAGGTATTGAAGAACATAGTTAGTGTTCCTTTTATTTACAAAGCAAATGTCAAACTAATAGAGCTGTTGGAATCAAAAGAGCTGAATTCTTTTGATCTCGAAATATTTTATTTGTTTTGTTGAATTCTCATTTTCTTTCTTTTTTCTTTATTCTTTTTTTTTCGAGTAAATCGATATTGTTAAATTTAAGAAAACTTTTACTGTGATATATGATCTGTTTTCGTTTGTAAATATATCAGAAAGTAGTATTAATTAATGTTGTGCAGTCGTGTTATATTATATATTCTATTTTCGTTGCTAAATTTAAGTATTCATGAAGTATTTTAATTTATTTCAAAAAAATTATAGGCCTAACGAAATAATTTTTCAATTTCTTGAAAGAAGCAAATTCCTTCGATTTTATTTAATTTTCCTCCACAGAAAAAGAATAGAAAAGACGATAGAATTACACCATATCGTATTCCCTGTTCTTTTGTCGTCTTTGAGTTTTCAAAAGAGATTTAAGTAAATCTCTGAAAATATCTAAAAAAATACTCCAACGAAATTTGTTGTTTTTAAAAAAGTTTACGTAATTTAATCACGATTAATAATCTTTTATGATTTATATTTAATTACATTTTTTATATTATTGTAAATTTTTAACAGATACAACGCTTGCTTCAAAATGCCGCATCTAACAACAAACTGTATTCGATGCTGGCTTCTTAACAAAAAATTCTCAGGAACGAGATGGGTTAATATCGATCTAGACCACCCTCACATTTAAGAATGGACCACTCTCGGAATAACTTAGCCTTTGGAGACGGCACGCAAAACTTTGAAGATTCCAGGATGTCGCATTGTCACTCGTCTATGTTACTTAATGTTGCGTAACATCCGTTTCGCCTATCGCTCTGATTAAATGATAAAACACGATAACACGCCATTCGCCTTATCACCGAAAGGTCATCAGATCGGTTAATTCGATAAAGAAGTATTAATTCTTTTGGCATAGCAAAATAAATGTTATTCAAACCTTCACTAGCCACTAAATAATTCATTTGACCGCGTCGATACTAATCTGATTTGTAAACCGTACTAATCAATTTTGCAAAACCATTCTCGTCTATAATAATTCGGTGATGCGTATAAATTAGTTTTGGCTACATTCTGTATTTTATACTACTAAGAAACTATGGCAGCTGCTTTATTTGGCGCCTTAAATAGTAAAGTATAGCAGCTTTTCGGTATAATTGAATGTAGAAAGCCGAATTCTGGCTATGATTCGAAATTCTATCGTTCTATATCGATAATAACCTTGGCATGACCCAATATAAGGGTGGTACACTATCGATTGAATATGTTGGGAAGTTATTAGCACCACTTCCTCTAGTTATGAAGAACTATCTATCATTCGAGCAGACCTCAGAAATGAGAACACCTGTTGCATAACAGTCTCATAAAATATAATCGACAGTAAAATCTGATTTTTTCTAATCAGTAATTTTAACTTTGAGAAGAAAAATTCAATGATAGAGAAAGAAAAGAGAAAGATACTTCCTAATTAAGCGAGGATTACAAGTTAAGATTTGATCGAGTAGAATCTAAACCGCTTAAGAAGAACAAAATAGGAACAATCAGTAAGTCGGAAAGGAATCGCAAAGATTTATCCTGCCGTATATCTTCTTTAACTCGCGAATAATTATATATCAATGTTAGTTTTTGCTCTTATTTATTATTAGACAGTTAATTTTTTGATTTTAGAAATGGGTCGATTTCTTAATTTCATTAATTTCTAAATACAGTGCATACAGACCTATAAACCTAAAGAAATACCAAATAAAAAGAAAACAACGTGGCTACAAATGAAGTTGGCTTACTGGATATCATATTACATAAACTATTTTTAGTTATAATAAAAAAAAAACGAAAAACTTATGAGATATCTAATGTACAGTCATAACTCAGATAGGGAATAGAAATGTCAAACGGATATAAAATATAATCGCATTCGAAGATTTTTCCGGCGAAGTTCTGTGCGATTTTCTACTTGTTGACTGAATATAAAATAAATTTTTTCCCGGTACTGAATGTATATTTTTCATATAAACAATTTGTAGGAAGGAAATTATAAACTTAAGGATCTATTTGTTTTAGAGGTTCGCTTAATTAAATAAATACAAGCATCGGCATTAAATCTTTTGTTGTTTTACTATATAAAAAACATAAAAATTTTAGTTTCAGCATTTATTTTTTATATAAATTTAAAATTCTATTATATTATCATAAATTATTTCAAAATAGTCAAATTATTAATGAAATTATTAATTTTTTTTAATTCACATGTTTAAAAAATTTCAGTCAATTCTTCCGATCTCTATGGCACAAGACTTGAAATTAAATTCTTATAACGGAAATTTCGGTCATCCGAAATTGTATTAATTATAAAACAAAATTTGTCATCATTTATTACACAAGAACTTATTACTTGAAATAATATATTATTAACGTTTAAAAATATTTTCTACTTCTAACCGCAAGATATCGCCTAGAAAGACTGCAGACGAAATATTTATTTTGGCGACTAAGATTCTTTTATTTCTTTTCCATCTTAAAATAATAAACTAATACTCATAAATAATTCATAAATAGAATTTTAAGGAAATCGGATTAAATTTTTACAGTTTTAAGAATATTATTTTCCAGGTTCTGATTTAATTCTTTGGATGATGAGGAACATAGACATCGATGATCAAGGTAGAAATAAAAAAATATATATACAGTATTTATAAACATTTGGTAAATTTAATAAATTTGTAAACCGAATTATTATTATTATTATTACAATTTTATTTTAAATAGCAAAAATAATATTTAATTAATTTTATTTGTATTTTGTTTAGTTGAAGCCCTTCATTTGGCTCATTTAATGGCGGCACACGGTTATTTTTTTCCTATCGAAGACCACGTTTTGACGGTTAAGGCTGATGGAACTTTTTATAGGTTTCAGGTATAATGCCATTAATTTTACTTTTTTTTTTTTTTAAATTTATTTGTAATTAATTTCGATATCGATTTTCTAATAAAATTTAAAATATTATTTTTTTCCATTACTATTACTGTACTTTCGGCATTTAAGGAATGCCATAATTTAAAAAAAATTTTTTTTAATTTTTAACGATCTACATTAGCAAAAACAGTCGGGTAAATTGGGTTCAATGTTATTAAAACACAAAACATTTGGCGTTTTGCCATTAGTTACCAGACTATTAAATTCTAGTAAATATAATTTTAAATCCACTTTCAGAGATTTGAATAAATATTGATAAAATTTAACGTCCTTTAAAAAATTTAATTATTAAAAAAATTCTTAAATTCACATTTATATGATATTATTATGTCGCGGCGATTAAAATAATCGTGAGAATAAACAAATGTCGCGCTTCTTCTTCAACTTTTTTTAAAATACACGTTAAATTAAATTGTTAGGAAACCAACTGGAGTTCTTAGGGTATTTTTGATTAGAAATATTTAATAATTTTTTTTTTGCAATCGGCATTTAACAGCAGCGCGCACATATATAGAGAATTATCGTTGTCAATGTGGAATGATTGATGATGATTTATCATCTTCCTAGTATGAAACTGATAACATTCATATAGATACCGATACCTTTATGTAGACAATAAAGTTCAGATTTGGAATCATCCATTGTCTTTGTAATTAACTGATGCATCGACATTCTTAAGATGATCACGGATACAAATAAAACATATATATGTATAAATATATAAATTCATAAATATATTAGACGTAATATCATATAAATTCATAAATATATACAAGATTACGAAATTGAAGCAAAGGAAAAAAAATTAAATATATATATATATATTTATTTATTTTTGAAGTTATTCTTAGTAGTTGATGATTTAGATTTAAGTTTAGATTTTTCTTATTTTACTTTCCCACTATTACATAACAGAGGGAAAGTATGATGATCAATCAAAAAATGACTCCCCAAGATTTTTACATTTTTGTACTTTGATCTTGGAATGACAAAATGCAAAAGAATCTAGGGGCTTTTGTCCTGTATATATGAGGAGCATGATATTTTTTTGCCCATTTTGATGCTTAATAATTCCTTTTGTCGAATTTATGAAATTTTGCAGGGAAGTTTATGTATTATGGGGAAATACTTTTAGAAATTTTCACAAAAAACAGACCATTGATTCAGGGGAGATGGCCCCACCCCTTAATATCTCTCAAAGCTTCCAAGTTATGAAATTGTTTTTTTCTTGTACAGATTTTTATTTTACCAAAAAATTAAATATATTTGCTTAAAAAAAATTTTCTAAAATCACCTGATTTCCCAATATTAATATTATTTGATGTTTATTACTTTTGATAGAATGAATCAATTGAATTCTCACTTTTCAATATGTTAATATAGTTTTAAGAAATTGATATTGGAATTTACCCAACATCCAACTAGGTCAGGGGTAAAAATACATTTTTTTGTTTTTTTTTTACATGAAATTCTTTGAATTTGTTTTGTTAATGATAATTTTCATTGAAATTAAACTGAAATATCTAAAGGTAATTGTAACAGTTATTAGGAATGAAAACAAATAATGCTGGGAAAGTTCAACAATGTTGCCAGCTTTTTTTTACTCAAATTTATTAGACTATTTACAGATTTTATTGAACATATTCTATGAGTACTTTACTAACAAATTGCTTAATTATGGTGTGGGATTGTATATTTCAATGCTATCAGATTGGATTACACTAAATTTTTTAAGATGCTTCGTAAATCTAAATTAAAATGAAGATATTTGTGATTTATTATTATTGAAGAAAAAGTTAGTCTAAAGCGAAATGATTGCTTGATTATATCAGGCTATATTAATGCTATTATTAATAATTAAAAGTTAAGTAACTTGACTTAGAGATAGGTATTAGATGACATCTCTTGATAAATTTAATAATTATAATTAAATTAATATTTTCATAATTAATTCAAAAGGTCCTGGAGTAAAGAATTGGCCTGAAGTGGAACTTGAATATGCAACTCTTACATATTGTGTGGTCTTGTTGCCAGTTACATCAGCCAAGACTTCTATCTGGGCCGTGTTTAGTAACGCAGAATTCTTGCTAAGTCTAGTTATGCTGCAATGCTGAACTCGTTTCTAACTACTGCTTGACTTCTTCCACCACTAGCTTCTTTTATGTATTCTTAGCTCCACCCACTAAGTCACTCAGAATTCTAACTTAGGTGTTATGCGTTACTGAACACGGCCTGATCTTTGCTTCCAGAACTATTTAAATATAACCATAGTGGTTACTCAATGCCGACTGAAGATGACNTTTATTTATTTATTTTTGAGCAAGATCGCATTTAAATAAATCAATAACTCTTTCCGTTAGATTCAATTTAAATCGAAAGATTTACTTTTTATTGATTATTTACATTTAGAAATGGAGAAAAGTCGAATGAAACTGTATATATAAGAATTTATATTTTTATCTCATTATTTATAATACTTAGAAATCAGCATTTATCAAACCTCGGGGATTTTATTCCTGCTAGATTTTAAAGCAAATTGATTAAATACCAAAAAAAAAAAAAGTTCGTAGAAGTCAATCCTTGCCTGAAGTGTTCCTGTCTAGAATGACTTTTTAATATAAAGGAACACGTTTACACGTTTACCTTAGCGCGATTCAACATAATTAAAGGAATTTTTATGACAATAGACCGACAATAGAACATATCGTATACCTATAATTAACATTATTATACATATATTTTACTTTATATATTTTCATAAACGTGTACACAGAGTTAGAAGATTTATTACACGACCTCTCGAGTTTTAGAAGGATATTTAGATAAGCTGACAGGTATCCAAACAAACTTATAATAAATAACAAAGTGTGCTTTATAAGTCAAATAATTCATTAACCTCTATTAAATTCTCATTTGGCCTAAAAACTAAAGTAATTAATTTATTAACGTTTAATTAATGATTCTGTTTATATAAAAACAAAATAATTTCAGGTAATATTTTACACGCAT
Source organism: Centruroides sculpturatus (assembly GCF_000671375.1). Classification (NCBI taxonomy): domain Eukaryota; kingdom Metazoa; phylum Arthropoda; class Arachnida; order Scorpiones; family Buthidae; genus Centruroides; species Centruroides sculpturatus. Next base: position 52,213 of record NW_019385338.1, on the reverse strand, counting down.
ACTTTTAATGCCAAATTTTTATAAATTTATATAAAATTCTGTAAACACTTTATAACCCCAGTTTTTACGACTGTTATACATGTATGTTGTATTTAACTGCCTTTTTTTGTTAGTCATATATGTATTATATTATAGTTAAAACTGTATTCCGGGAACGTGATCTAATTTCTGGCACTGATACTATGGAAAATTAAAGCTCTATTTACGATGGCTCGCTTAATGACTTTCCAGGAACTAATAGTAAAACCAATGGTTTACTTGTATGCAATCTATAGAATTTCTTTAGTTGGAAAACAGCAAAGTTTTCTTACTAAATCCTATAGTTTCAAAATTAATCCGACATAGATCTATAGCACTAAAGTTAAGTGTTACGATCTAACCATTTGCTTCTTTTATTTTATATTTCATCCTCTCGAATAACCAGAAAGCTATGGAATTAATGTATTTACCAAATCATTAAAATGATATTGTCTGAATAACAATGGCTTAAACCATTCTCATAAAAATGTGGAATATTTTATTTGAAGAANCAGGTAATATTTTACACGCATACTTTTAATGCCAAATTTTTATAAATTTATATAAAATTCTGTAAACACTTTATAACCCCAGTTTTTACGACTGTTATACATGTATGTTGTATTTAACTGCCTTTTTTTGTTAGTCATATATGTATTATATTATAGTTAAAACTGTATTCCGGGAACGTGATCTAATTTCTGGCACTGATACTATGGAAAATTAAAGCTCTATTTACGATGGCTCGCTTAATGACTTTCCAGGAACTAATAGTAAAACCAATGGTTTACTTGTATGCAATCTATAGAATTTCTTTAGTTGGAAAACAGCAAAGTTTTCTTACTAAATCCTATAGTTTCAAAATTAATCCGACATAGATCTATAGCACTAAAGTTAAGTGTTACGATCTAACCATTTGCTTCTTTTATTTTATATTTCATCCTCTCGAATAACCAGAAAGCTATGGAATTAATGTATTTACCAAATCATTAAAATGATATTGTCTGAATAACAATGGCTTAAACCATTCTCATAAAAATGTGGAATATTGAAGAATTTATTATATAAACTTCACTAGATGAAAAATTAAATAAAAGTAAATCATTTTTTTCTCATCTAAAATTTAATAAAAGAAAAAGTACCAATAAATTATAAGCTATCATGAGCAATAATTATAATAAATTATAAATTTAAATTATATATTTTTAAAATATTTAAAAATAACTAATTAAGAATTTAAGTATCAATATTTATACAGTATAATCATTTTACTTTAATTCTTAAGAATGAATGTTTTAACGAAATAAAAACTTCAATATTTTATTTCTCTTGCTGAATGAAATAAATAATTTGAATTCCGGAAAGTAATTTATTGCAAATTTAATTTTTATTTATAAGAAAGAAAGAATATTATATATATATATTTAATTCTCCATTCTGTAAATTCGTTTTCGTTTATTTATTTATAAGTTGTATCTTTATCTTTTGTAATTTTCGTGAAATTCTTCATAGTTTATAAAGGAAATTCGTGACTAAATCAAAACTTTAAATTGATTTTACAGAATACATAAATAGGAAATAGTAGAGTAATAATAGTAGTAAGAGTAGAGTAAAATACAACTTTTCATAGTCGTGATGCAAAAATAAAGCTGAGAAAATGTAATTATATATAACTTCTTTCGAACAGAAATATTTTAGTAATAATTTTAAAGTTTATATTTTCTACTTGGCTAAAATTTATACATTTTAAAACTTTTTAATTTATTAATAAAATAATATAAATATATAATATCTTTAATACATATTCCGCATTTTAATTTTCCTAAAATATTCCTTATTTATTTTATATTTCATAGAAAAATTTTTTGTTTTACTTGTAAACTGTTTCAGAATTTATATATTTAAGCTTTAATTAGAATAATTTTATAATATAAACATATATTTTCTTTATAGACTCCTTACTTTTGGCCGTCCAATTGCTGGGAACCAGAAAATACGGATTATGGTATATAAAATCTCATTAGTTTCATATATTTCAACTAAACAGAAAATAAATTTTTATAAAATAGAAAATACCTTGTTATAAATCATTAAAATATTATTTATTTCTTAAAAATGTTATTTAAATAAATATTTGGATGAACAAGAAAAGTAATTTATTTGTTTATTGGGTCAATGGTCGTTTAAGTGATAAAATATTTAAATGTAGAAATGAAGGATTTGCATTTATTATTATTATTATTATTATGTTTTTTAGCTGTATATTTATGTAAACGTACAATGCAAAATAAAACAAGACTAGAATTAGCGGATTACGAAGCAGAAAATTTAGCAAGATTGCAAAAAATGTTTTCAAGAAAATGGGAATTCATTTTCATGCAAGCAGAAGCGCAAGCCAAGTAAGAATCAACAAAAGTATATAAGTTAATTCTTATTTAAAATATTATTATCCATAAATAAAGCAATTCTAATTTTTTTAAACTCTTTCCGCCCTGTGGACATTAAGAGGGCCTCTTGTAGCAAGTCCATTATGGGTTCGGCCGAGTGTTGAAAGACAGGGGTCGACATATCCGGTCGGACCACCTCCCGAAAAATTCATTGGGATTTTTCGACCCGTCCGGATGTGATCCCGGGTCCCCATCGGCCGTCTAAGCAACTCGTATTAATATCTTATATAATGGTGTTTAACAGGAAAGAAATGTCTGTTAGTGACTATCTTTAGAAACACATAAATTATCTCCAAAAGTTCATTAAAATTGTTTTTAANTATTTACGAAGCAATTGTAACATTTGTATATAATAATAATTAATTCTTATTACTGTATAGAATACATTGAATTAAATATTACTCGTAATATTTAAAAATTTATTTGAAAAACGAGTTAAAAATTATTTTTTAAATGTTTATAACATAAGTTGAAATGTATAGAAGGTATCCAAATTTCAACTTTTGGCGATTTAAAATTGATTCAAGTGAATTAATTTACTTCAGATGAATAAAATAAATTTACCGTGATGAGTCCAACGCCACCTCATTTTCTTTTCTTTTTTAATCCTTCGCTTTTATTTAATTAGCTTCGTTTAGTTTTTTTTTTGTCTTTTTAATAATGGATATAGAGACTGAAAATGTCTAAAATGTTTTATAATAGAGTAGACAAGAAGAGAGATAAATTGGAAAGGAAAGTCTTAGATAGTCAAGAGAGGGCGTTTTGGGATGTACATAGACCCGTTGTAAGTTATAATTTAACTCTCTCGAATCATTTTTATTTTTTTTCTTATATTAAAAAAGAATGTTACAGAAAATTAAAGCTGATAATACTTAATAGTATGCTATATTAAATAATTAAATTTTCCGACAGCCTGGTTGTGTAAATACTACCGAAATTGATATTAAAAAGGCCTGCAGAATCAATAAACCCATTAAAAGTTACAAGGTTAGTTTCCCTTCAGATTTAATAACATTTGCTTCCTCTGATTTACCATAAATTACAAGAGATATTAGAATAAAGAGAAAAGAGACTTTTTTAAAATTCAATTTCTAATGATAAATTTAATTATAACAAGAAAAATAATAGATCAAAAAACCTGAAAAAAAATAATAAATGTTTAAAGGTAGCTCAACTGAAATTAATTATGGCTTGTAGTCATAATTTTCTTTTTTTTTCCTTATTATTATTATTTTAAAAATCATTAATCATGTAATAGAAATGAAAACTGTACTTTCAAATATTTATTGATGAAAGTATCATTAATTTTTTTAAATATACATTTTATTTATTTTTAAATTTTTATTTCTAGCATATGCAATGCTCTGTATCTGGAGGAAGAATAAGTCCTAGTGTTTCGGAGACTGATCTATCTACATCAGCTGAAGTATTAAAAAAAGAGGTATTTGTTTTTAGTACTTATAAATACTATGTATAAATTATAGGTAAACAATATATTTCTAGTTGTATTATTTCAGTTATTTTTCTCATAATCTAAAAATAACTGAAATAATACAACTAGAAATATATTAAGTTTTTAAAAACAATGAAATTTAACTAATATTACAACAGTGGTATATTATAATTTTCATATAAATTATACATTAATTATAAAAAATTGTTGTGTAATAATCATTTAGATTCAAAAATCTTAATTTAAAAAAAATACAATAATTGGCATTATATTTCAAGAAATAGTCATAAATTTTATTTTCATGGTTATTACTGATTGTATCAGTTATAAAAAGTATTCTAGTATCAAAAGTACTTCTATTTTTAAGAATTGGATCCAAAATTATTCAACAAATAACTGTCTCGATAATCTACTTTGATTTATATTCTTCATTTTTGCCAAATTTAATTTTGTAAGGTTTAGTACAATACAGTGTACCTATTTTTATTATTTATAAAGAATGCTATCTTATTTATTTTTAATTTAAAATGTATAATTATGAATTAAATATTTTTAATTCTTTTCCTAAAGTCAAAAATTTATTCTAAGGAACACAGAAAATTTAAAATAAACAGTTACCCTTTAAGTTATTCAGAAAATAGTCTATAAAGATTACATTTCTTATTTTTTTAAGTCTATACAGTATGTTAATATTTGAAGATTTTGTAAGAAGAATATTTGAAAATTTAGATTTATAAGAAAAAGGTTGGAGAAAATTTCATTTTTCTTATACATTTTCAATTATTGAAACCATATTAAAATCATGACATAAAAAAACAAATTGTAATTTTGATACCTTTACGAAACAATTTGACTGCATAAATAGGCATTTGAAGAGAACAAAGTGCAAGAATAAATAATTAAAAGTTTCATTCATTAAGTTATAAAATTTAAAATGTACCGTTTTCATTAATTCTCTTAATTAAATATTTGCATAACACAGACAAAATCATGCATATGAATGGTTCGTGTATATTTTCTAGAAAACCGATTACATTTATTTCTAAATTTTCTCCGATTAATTTGTTTACAAATATGCATTATCATCTTAGTTTTAATAATACAATGTTAAAATCTTTGAAACTCAAGGGACACACACAAATTAAATTACTTTTAACAAAATGTATTCAGAATTATTTACGAAGCAATTGTAACATTTGTATATAATAATAATTAATTCTTATTACTGTATAGAATACATTGAATTAAATATTACTCGTAATATTTAAAAATTTATTTGAAAAACGAGTTAAAAATTATTTTTTAAATGTTTATAACATAAGTTGAAATGTATAGAAGGTATCCAAATTTCAACTTTTGGCGATTTAAAATTGATTCAAGTGAATTAATTTACTTCAGATGAATAAAATAAAATATTAATCTAAAAGTAAAGCTTTCGTTTCTATTGATTGTTGTAATAAAATCCTTTAACAATTGGTAACATATAAGCTACAGTTTTCTACTAAAAAATCCAAGAGTTAATCTTAATATTCCTACTTTATAATAGTTTTCTTTAGTTTAATCTCGTTACAAGTTATGGGAGCAGACTTATTGGTCTCAAGAGGCTAAAATTCAAAACAGCGTCATCACTTAATTATTTGCCGAGGGACGTAATAAAAACAGTTTTTCTATTTAAAGTTTCATTGATTTACATTAAAATAATTATATAAATTAATTTATTTCAATTCGATTGTATTAACTGAATAAATATAATATCAGGATTTACTAATTAGGATTTACTTTATTTTAATCTTAATAATTAGTAATAGAATTCATTAATATTGTAACATAAATAATTACAAATAATATAATTCTGTTTTATTTTAATATAAAACAATCCAATTTTTTATTCTTTAATATTTCGAGTAAATTCTCATATTAATAAATTCGAATTATGAGTTCATATTTTTTGTATATTATTAATAATAAATATGCTAGATAAAAAATACAGTAACAAGTGATTAATTAAATTTCTGGGTCAGAATAGCAATAAGTTAAACTTCAAAGACAAAATATTGTTCTTAATATTATTATTTTCTGTTTTTCGTAAACAATTTACACTCTCGGAAGTATGACAAATAAATTATTTTTTCAATGTTAATACTTTATAGAAGTGTAAAACAAAGAATTCTTTGTTTTTTATCTGGCTGAAAAACTATATAAAAGTGATTTTTGTTGTTAAAAAGAACCACACCTTTTCATTCGATAAGCGCTAAGTGAGTGTCGGACAACGAGAGAAGAAATATAAGGTCTAAGCAAGAATCGATTTCTGGTAGTGAGCAAGAGACAACACCACTTGGCCATCTGGCCCGCTTCTCTTACATTGCTATGATCAATAAGATTAATTCAGAATAACGTCCGACCAGAAATACGAATGACGATCACAGATACATCAGCTGAGGTTTCACGTTGAATATTTATTGCAGTCAATTGATATTAATTTTACTTAGATACGTAGTATAAATTTAATATAATCTATTCAAGTTAAATAAATTCTACTTATAATTAAAACGCATCTTTTCTAATTAGAATTTCATTAATTGTTACAAGTATTGTTTAATAAATAACTGTACATTTCGAATTTTGTATAACGAATTGCGGAGAATTTAGACAATTTGCAAATCAAATGAATAATAAAAAATATGAAAAAAAATTCTAATATACAATATAGTCACGGTTCGAAAAAAATATCCATAACTGACTCAAAAAGCATAACCGTATCGAGTATAATGAGAAAAAAATTAATCATCTTTATTGATCACATTATGTATAACTTTTATAACCTTTCAAATGATAGATTTATATAATAATTTCTATTATTCAACAATCCAAAATTTAACATACGCCAATATTATACATAATTGTTATGGTAAAATGGCAGTTTAAGAATCTGCGACTATCCCTGTGAATCTCAAGTGAGCAAGATGCGTCATATATCGGCCCCTCCCTCTTAACTTTCGATCGACCCAACACAATGGGCCTTTCAGGTTTTCAATGGTGGGTGATTTCCACACACACGCTCGCTATCACAATGATATACGCTACACAATTTATTTTAATATATTAAATATCATTATTAACAATGAAATAAAACTTTGTTACAAAATCTAATTAAAAATGTATTTAATTCAATAGGCATTGTGCATTGAATTATTTCAATGCACAATGCATTGAAATAATTCAATGCATTGTGCACTAATTATTTCATTTGTTTATTTGATTTTTAATAATAACAAAAAAACACTCCTGTTTTAACGCAGTAAATACGGCACAACTAATGGCATGAAATTATTTGCAGAATAAAAAACTAGAAAATTTACTGAATTTATGATTCTCTGAGGATTCTTCATAGATTTCAGTATATATTTAACTTTAACATAGTGAAATAAATTTCGTTTTTTGAAATTAAAAAGTAGCTTGCGATTAGTGTACTGTTGTGATGGGTCATTCAAATATGATATCCGCACTGGGGAGGGGAATATGTAAAACTTTTGTGACATTGTGACGGGGGTGGGATGGATGGGGGTGTTAGCAGAATGATGTCCTAAAGATATTCAAAAATTTTCCTATTTGAAATAATTTTTTACAGAAATCATTATGCAGAAGTATTTTAACCAATAATTACACAGCAAGTTCTTGCTTATTTAAACAGTTGCACTTTAGAAGCGCTGTACTAAATACACTCTGTTGGAAGCGATCTAATAAACTTTTAATATGAAAGTGCGTTATAATAGCAACAACCTTAATCTTACAGATACGGATTAGAGATAAAGATACCGCTGAAATATATACCGATATATAACATTAATTTTAGGTATTATTTGATACAATGTCATCAAACTACTTTTCTGAGGCAAATAAGTGAATTTCATTAGGCTGTAATTTGAAAAAAATTTATACCTATAAATTTCCACTGTCGTCCGTCTGTGTCCGTTCGTTCGTTCGTCCGTCTGTCTTTCCTGTGATTTCGGACAGATGAAAGATGAGACCATATATGGAAAACTTAGGGGCAGGAGGCCCCGAATAACTAAATACGAACTTCCGATGCAAACCGTTATTTCAATTCAAAAATTTTTCGAAAGGAGTTAGATGCCTGGCACGACTCTATTGTAACAGGAAAAGTATGATGTACAGGGACAAGACCATACTATTGGTAATTTAAGGTGGAGAGGATATATTTTAAATGAAATTAATTAAAAATATTATTAAAATTGCAGCTTGGCATTGTGACTATGTCACAAATAAATGCTCGTTTAAAAATAGGCCAATAAATAATTTATTGGCCTATTTTTAAAATTAGCCTTGCCTTGGGAGGTTATTTGAATAAATTAATGTACTGCAGATCTGTTTTACAGAAATGCTTGATTTTAATACAAAATGTGACAGGGAATAGGTAGGTAGTGAAAAAGAATTTAAAATTGGTAACATCATATTTGAATGATCCCAGTGGTAAAACTTGTATGACGGACTAAACCTAAAAACATATCTTTTATAGTTTCTTACGTAAAATGAAACTACCATAGTAGTATAACGTGATTCTCATAAAAAAGATATATTTATGTATGTTACTGTGAATGACCGATATCTCGCGAATGCCAACATTCTCCGGTGAATGTCAGCATTCACACAGTCGTTTCGTGTATGTACGAAATATTTGCTAAATATCATTATTTCTCACTTACATCGGCAAATGTCGACATTCAGCTTGCACTGATGGTGAGTGTTGAATAAAAATATTTTTATTACATTAAGACAAAAATGCAACTTTTTAATATGTCAAAATAAGAGAAAGCTTAAGTAACAGCGCATGTAAATAAACTGTTGAACCTAAAACAAATAGCACATTCTAAATCATTAAAGAAAATAATACAATAATAAACTTACACATAAATTATGTGATTAACGTTACACAATCTTATTTATTGCAACAGCTTAAACAGTTATGGCACTTTGAATTGCACAAGAGTCCCTTGCTTTTACAACTGCATTTATTCGTGGAACACTTCTTTTTGCAATGACAGCATGTATAGCCTTGCCCTCCACTTTTTGAATTAGCTGCAGCTCCTTCTCCAGCGATATTTCTTGAGAAGAAAGCTCATCTATGGAAAGTAACTTTTCTTTACAAATTACGAACTTATTACAAGTATAAAGCTGCTTGATGGTGCCATTTTTGTTTGCTAATTTATAAAAGTCGGAGTCTTTTATTCCAACAACAACCGCCAACACATTTCGAGCATCTGTACGGCCACGGTCGACATCACCGACTTGTATTCGAACGGTATCACCAATTTGAGCATAAGGAAACGGCGAAGAATTTGACGACAGACTGTCGCCTCTCCGTCGACATCGGCTTCTCAGGTGTCGTTTCGACCTCCACCAAAGCTTATTTGTGCTTGTCGACATACACGGCGATTGTTCGAATGTATAATAATATAACCAAATATTCGGTCTTTCACCGACTTATTTTGTATGTGTCGACATTCACCGGAGAATATCGACATTCTCTAATTTCGGTCTTTCACAGTAACATATATAAATAATATGAATATTAGTTAAATATCAAATTATGATGATTTTACAAAATGATCAGTAAATAACTTTTATTTCCTGAAGACCATAAGTTATGTATGTTCATTTCAATAAAATTAAAATACTGATTCTAAATTAATGTAAATAGTAAAATGAGTAGAATATATTTTATTAAACAAATACTGAATGATATACTGGTATATAACAATGAAATTATTTTAATAATTAATTCGGAAGCAATTTTAAACAGGAAAAAAACAATAGTGTAACTTTGCAGACAATGCATCGTAGGTGTAATGTACCAATATTTTATAACGTATGGTGACCATTACATCAATATTAATCAGAAATTCGTTTATAGTTAAAGCGCAAGAATTCAGTTATTTTTAATAGCCATTGGTCTGTCGACCATTAACATTAGCTATAAAAATTTTTTATTGATATTATAATAATACTAAATTCTAATTTTTCTATATGTTGCAATTTAGATGGAGGCCTTGAAAACTCGTCTGGAAAGAACAAGTGTAAAAATATCAAAGGTAGCCGAGTCGTAAGTATTAAATTTATCATTATTTAACAGAATGAATATATAACATATACAGTATGGGCAATGGTGGATCTAAAGATTTGTAATTTTATTGTTGTTCATTTGATAAATTTCTCAGATACATTTACACTTTATATTGGTGCTAACAGTTAACACTTTTACTTGCTGAAAATGTCAATAACATATATACAGAAATAATTAAATTTCAGGGATAATAGTATCTTCCTTTATATCCCAAGATAAATCAAAAGCATTTATCTAATTTGACGACCACATCAACACAGAAGTTTAGTTCATAAACCTTCTACTAAAATTCTGTTGACAGTTTACCGGATGTCATATGAACACAGTTTGGCAATTTTGATGCCTATTTTTAAGCTTACGACATCAAAAACACTTAATTTGATTCGTCAGATATTACTTATATTTGCCAATAAATTTTTATACATTAACGTAATTACAATAGTTGTCAGACGAATCCTGATTTATATTTTTTTTCTAAAACTACTTTTTTGCTTGTTGAGTATCCGTTCACAAAACTATAAAAGCATACCTTTCTTACATATTTTAATAATATGCGAATGTGTGTGGTCAATATAAAATTATTTTGTATGTTCATATTTGGGAGTTGTCCAATTTTTGGCCATAATTATTTTTAGAACAATCGCTCTTTATTCTGATATGAAAAATTTCAAATTTCGAGTAATTTCAATGAGAAAATTTACTTGAATAATTAACCTAATTGTTTTGATAGATAATGATTTTTTGTTCAATTAAAAAAGTTACAATATATTAATATAAAAAAGCATCTTAAAATTATACTATAAACAATAAAAAAATGTTTTAAAAATTATTGGGCTGTAATTTTCAAATTGCAGACCTATAAATTCTCACTGGCTTCCGTCTGTCAGTCTGTCTGTCTGTCTCTCCTTAATCTAGAGAACGATATTAGATAGATGAAAGTAGTGTCCAGATATGGAAACCTCAGGAGCAGGAGGACCCGATTAACTATATATGAACTTCAGGTAAATCAAACTTCAATCTATAGTCACCGTTTAGCCTCTGAAATTAGCAATAAATCGAGTATAGTGTTAAATCAAAGCACTTCAAATAATAAGAGCTATACAGTCAAATTTCGATATAACAAATTCTGTAATAGGGAAATTTTCGGAATAACGAACAGTTGCCGGTATCGTAAAAAACAAATCTCGTTTCAGTGAAATCAATAATTCAGTATAACGAATATTGTGTCATCATGCTTAAAACTTCAGTATTGTCGCTAGGTAGAGGTTATCCACTTCAGTAAAATTCTCCTAAATTCGATTAATTTTGGACTCAATTCTTACAGTGAACAATTCAGAAACAGCGCTCTTAGCAAAAATAATTTGTAGTTTTTCTGTTGCCTGCATTTTGTAATTTATTAGTTATTGAGAAGTTGTTATTTTTATATTTATTTTATCATTAAAATAAACAAAAAATTGTGAAACGACGTCAATTTACGTTAAAAAAAATTAACAATTTTGAAACATCTCTCTTCTTCTTCCTCCTTTTTTTTCAAGAGAATTTCGTATTGTCTCTGTGACATTATTTTCAATTTTAATTGAGCCAACCGATGAAAAATTTCATTTCCAAAAGCTTTAGACAGATATACAAAAATTCTTACATATCGTTTCGACCATTGGTGTCCCAAAAATTGCTTTTTAGTAGTCAATGTTGAAATATTTGTTTTTAATTATGCTAAATACGAGGCGCGTCATTCCAAACTGACTTTTATCCACCTTTTAAGATTTTTGTATCAACTGTGCTATCCTATTACTAGTGTAAAGAAGTATCACAATAAAATGTTTTAATTGTTCAAAAACAAGCTTATAGCATTCTACGTGCTGATTTATCAACCAATGTTAGCATCAAGCTTAAAGCTTTAAATGGCTTTATTGAATACTGAAAATTAAGCGAAAATGAATAATACACACTGGAATAACTCACGTCATACATGATACAATCAAATATAATGGACTTTTTAATGCGTATATATAGTTTTTATTTTGTTTTAACTTTCTCCGCTCTGTGGATACCAAGAGGGCGTTTTTATGTCAAGCCCATTATGGTTTGGTCAGACCTACATTGGAGCAGCCTGGTGGTAAGGGATGGGGCCTGACAAATGCGATGAGCAACCCTCCGAAAAATTCCTGAGGTTTCTTTGCCCGTTTGGATTTGATCCTGGGTTCCCAAAACGGTAGTCTTCCACCTTAACCGTTCGGCAGGTATTATTCTACTTGGACGATCTCGTTTTTTAGGAAGGATTTCACATTTTGTTGTTAATTTCAACCTTTTTGAGTATTTTCCCCATCAAATTAAATAAATTTATCCTTTTTCTCCTTTCAAAAATCTGGAATTGTTATTTTTTCCTCGCCTAAAACTGTGACAGTAAAATACGTTTTTAAAAAATTTACGGTTATAATGTATTTCTATGATGATACTAAAAAGTAATAAATATAAAACAGTAAATTTGCTAAATGTATTATATACTTAAAAAAAACAATGAATAGTTAACAAGAGCACATAATTCAAAACTAATATATGACGAATTCCTCTATAAAAAAGAAATCTTATTATTAAGGCTGATTTAACCTCTGGTTACACAACTCAGCAGATAGCGCTAAAAGTTTAATGCATTTTCCATGGGAAAATCCTTTTTCAAAAATTCTCGAAATGGGAGCAGATCGAACCAATTTTTTTCTTTTGCATTGCAAACATACTTAATTCTTTTATTAATGCACGGTTTCGGAATTTTGTGAATCGAATTCCTAAATTATAAAATTGAGAAATTTGATTCTCAAAATTCTTAATTCTTTTATTAATTCTTTTATTAATTCTTAATTCTTACTTAATTCTTTTATTAATGCACGGTTTCGGAATTTTGTGAATCGAATTCCTAAATTATAAAATTGAGAAATTTGATTCTCAAAATTCTTAATTCTTTTATTAATTCTTTTATTAATTCTTAATTCTTACTTAATTCTTTTATTAATGCACGGTTTCGGAATTTTGTGAATCGAATTCCTAAATTATAAAATTGAGAAATTTGATTCTCAAAATTCTTAATTCTTTTATTAATTCTTTTATTAATTCTTAATTCTTACTTAATTCTTTTATTAATGCACGGTTTCGGAATTTTGTGAATCGAATTCCTAAATTATAAAATTGAGAAATTTGATTCTCAAAATTCTTAATTCTTTTATTAATTCTTTTATTAATTCTTAATTCTTACTTAATTCTTTTATTAATGCACGGTTTCGGAATTTTGTGAATCGAATTCCTAAATTATAAAATTGAGAAATTTGATTCTCAAAATTCTTAATTCTTTTATTAATTCTTTTATTAATTCTTAATTCTTACTTAATTCTTTTATTAATGCACGGTTTCGGAATTTTGTGAATCGAATTCCTAAATTATAAAATTGAGAAATTTGATTCTCAAAATTCTTAATTCTTTTATTAATTCTTTTATTAATTCTTAATTCTTACTTAATTCTTTTATTAATGCACGGTTTCGGAATTTTGTGAATCGAATTCCTAAATTATAAAATTGAGAAATTTGATTCTCAAAATTCTTAATTCTTTTATTAATTCTTTTATTAATTCTTAATTCTTACTTAATTCTTTTATTAATGCACGGTTTCGGAATTTTGTGAATCGAATTCCTAAATTATAAAATTGAGAAATTTGATTCTCAAAATTCTTAATTCTTTTATTAATTCTTTTATTAATTCTTAATTCTTACTTAATTCTTTTATTAATGCACGGTTTCGGAATTTTGTGAATCGAATTCCTAAATTATAAAATTGAGAAATTTGATTCTCAAAATTCTTAATTCTTTTATTAATTCTTTTATTAATTCTTAATTCTTACTTAATTCTTTTATTAATGCACGGTTTCGGAATTTTGTGAATCGAATTCCTAAATTATAAAATTGAGAAATTTGATTCTCAAAATTCTTAATTCTTTTATTAANCCCCCCAATGGGGTAATTTCGACATGTATTCGACAGCCTATGTCCACCCTGAGGTTCCATTCTAAATATTGGTGAAAGAATTTTTGAAATCGGATGAGTAGTTTTGGAGATTACCTGCTGCATACAAACTAACATACAAACATTATCTCTTTATTATATTAGTATAGATTAGGGTCAAATGTATGAGAATTTTTTTTCATTATTCTATTTATCGGATATCTAATAGAAAAAAAAAATGATTAAAATCATTATTGAATTTTATCTGAATAAATTCTTAGTATTTAAAAAGATTTTTAATTTAAGTAATCTAAAAAATATTTTAAAAAATCAGAAAATTTTTCATTATAATGGAGAATTAACTTGATGATAACCTTTCTTGAATAAAATGATTAATTTAAAATTTTAAAATCTAAAAAAACTGTGTGTGGAACATGTGAGAATCTGGCCGGGGATACCTTTCTACTAGTGATGTAACGAATATTCGGTTACTATTCGGTATTCGGCCTATTTTTCGCTATTCGACCGAATACCGAATATTTAATCACTATTCGGCCGAATACCTAAAAACGGGAGTAAGAAATAACAAAAACATAGTAAATTAATCATTTTGGTATTTAGATTTAATGTTATCAGGTTGGTGTTGTTTGTTTATATTTATTTATAACTTATAACATGCACAAAATTAAAAAAAATAATAATATTATTCACTTGTATTCACAATTTATAATTACAAAGATCAGCTCACATACACACCTATTCGTTTAGGAATCGTCGCACATCTGAGGGTCTGACCCTGCCTATCCTCCTTTTTAATCGCTCGTCTTTGCTCTTCCCTTTCTCTTTCCTCTATCGCTCCAGTCCACGTATGCCTATGCATACATCATAATACGCGCTCACGATATTTTCGATTCGTCACTTTTCCGTCGTAGATTTCCCATTTTACAATTACGTGACTCATAGCCTGGTGATAACGGAGAAAAGAGTATATGTCACAGTTATGATTTCACATATTCGAGACAGCTTGGTAGCTCGAATGGCCCCAGGCTTTCGCCCGTGCTCGCAAGTGACTTTCATTACAAGCATTTAGCTTTCCGAAGTCTATGACAACAATTGTTTGGCATTGACGGCCGCGAACTTCGCGCCAATAAGTTGCCTCGACTTGTTCGATTATGTTATCAACTCCATTTCATATTTATTTTCACTTCGCGGTCCTTCTCTGTTCTTTTTCCATTATTTACACGTGTAGGTCATTTCATTGTTATCCACTTTGATATCATCGTTTATCACATACTGCCATGACGCTCATGTCTGTCCACTACAACTGTCAAGAATTAACGCGATTGGCGAAGCGTAGTGACAGCGGGCAATAGAGAGCAGGGTCCTTGCCGTAATGCGGTTTGCGCGCCAATTTTCGTACGTGCGTTAATCAAGCCGAATAGTTTGGCCGAATATTCAGCTATTCGGCCACGCTCCTGGCCGAATATTCGGTATTCGGCCTGGGACCGAATATACTATTCGTTACAACACTACTTTCTACTAAGATGTTGGTACCACTTAATCGGCTTCTAGTTGGTAAAACTAGTTCTCGAGTTATCCAAAAGAATGGCTTTTCCTAGTTCGATAGGAAATTCGAGCGTGGAGGGACTTACAGATTAACTAAATTTAAAGCAGAATTTGGTGAGGGCGAATTCACCTTCTTCCTTATGTTAGGAGTCCCGACACCAGTTTATCAATTTATCGTTTCGCGGATAAACACGCGTGTGGAGATCTGATTTGATTCAGAGAATTATCAAGAGACATTTCTTTAACAATAATAAAGAAAATTTAATAAACGAAAATATATAAAATCATACAAAAATGGAATTACTTAAATATTCAAGACAATCAAATAACGAATAAATCAAATTAAACGCGCCGAGAGAGAGAGAGCTCACAAATTCATGAAACATACAGCCTCTTAGATGACTTTATCTTCTTCTTGAGTTGTCGCTTTTACTTCATTTCTCTAGTTCTCAAGGTTCTGTTCATGGAGAGGTCTTGAAAGGCACAAAATAAAATATATCTTCTATTTCCTAACTAACTCATTTTAACATGGAATAATTATGTCTATGGACGTTGGTTAATAGATACGATACTCATAACTAAGGACGTTGGCCTTAGGAGCTTGAATGGACTACGTCTTCCCTTCTTGGGATCTTCTCGCGTACTCCCGAACTAAGGACGTTGGCCTTAGGAAGATAATATGGGAACTTCTTTCCACTTCCAGATCTGCGGACATACTCCCCGAATTCTGCTAAACTTTGACTATATCTCTTGATTAGCGACCAATCAGCATGTTTGATTTCTTTCACGTGAACGGATGAAAAGGGGAATAAATGAGGGGTCGGCAATTCCAAGTGTGGTGAGATTTATAACAGATAAGGGAAAAACAAAGGATGCTTCAGTTTCCGTTAAAGGAAATGACTGTTTATCAGTTTTCCCACGTTAGAAAACCGTTAATTTCTCACCAAAACGAAAGAATATTTTTCTACAAAAATTTAACTTTATTTTAAAATTGTTATTTAGACCCAGGGGCTATTCGGATCTCACAAACATTATATTTCGAAGTTTCGGAATTTGAAATGAATTTGAATGTTCGTTCGAATTCGTTTATTTTAGATATATTGTTTTTGAGTTACCCGAAAAGTAGAAATGATTAAAATATTTATTAATTGCCAAACTGTATACTATATGTGCCACTATTTACTTTCCTTCTTTATTACTGACTAAAANTCGAAGTTTCGGAATTTGAAATGAATTCGAATGTTCGTTCGAATTCATTTATTTTAGATATATTGTTTTTGAGTTACCCGAAAAGTAGAAATGATTAAAATATTTATTAATTGCCAAACTGTATACTATATGTGCCACTATTTACTTTCCTTCTTTATTACTGACTAAAACTAACTCTATCCTTCTCTTCCCGCGGGAGGATGGAATTTCTCACAACATACCCCACTGAAATGCAGTCAAAAACGCAAAAAAAAACCGCCTCTAAAATAGTACAGTAAAAGCTGAGTTCTTCGGGGTAATCCTTAACCTCCCTCTCCCCGCGGTGGGAATTTCGAAAAAATTCCTTCTTAGTGTACATTCTCGTGACGTACCCTAACTGTGTACCAAATTTCAACTTTCAACTCCTAGCCGACTCTGCGTTTATTATTATTATCATCATTATTATCAACCCATCTCGATTATACTGTATTATAAGATTTAAACATCTTGTTGTTATATCACAAGCAGCATTGGCTGCTATGCTACTAACTTGTAATTAATTTCCACAACCAAGTACCGCACATTTTTTTCTAATGGAAAATATAACATAAAGAATCACATTTAATTGTTGCTGAATTTTGTTCCATAACAATATTTAATTTAATGAAAGTTTGACAGTGTTGTTTTGTAAGAATTTTTGACTTTGCATACAAAGTATGTACTTGTGAAACTGCGTTATTTTTAATAAAATAATTGAAATAATACTCAAGAAAATACAAATAGGCATTTTTGCAAATGTTTTTAACTGATTTTAAATGTTTTCTGCAATCAAAAATTTATCTTCATGACAGCTACTTGAAAAATTTTTTCAAAGCATTGTATTTATCCAAAATCCTAATTAACCATGCATTTTGCTTAAAGCATTAAACTTAAGCATTTTGCTTAAGCCGGATTCAATGTCTTTTTCTCTTCTAAATGAAAAATTCTTGGGGGGTTTTTTTTAAGTGTTTACTGTACAGTTTTTGCACTCCCAGAGACGTATGCATGGGTTTACGTGGTTTTTGCAATTGTTGAGACATATGCCTAGGTTAACTTTCTGAAAAAAAATTTACCCATATGTTGTTTTGGTGATAATATAGAAGCCATTGTGGATGTTTGTGAATTCCCTATAACTTCTGCTACTTTTGTCTAATCTAGGAGAAATTTTGATTATATTTGTTTTATGTTTCGACAAAATACAGTATAGGCTATTTAATTTGCGGAAACATTAGCTATTAAAAAAAAGGTTTTATCGATTTCAGCTCAATGACGTCATTTACCTTAAGTTGCATTTTAAAATATTTTGGCAAATGGTGTAATTTTAAATTCAAAATCAAATTGAACGTTAAATTTGAAAATAATAGCTGCATCGTGTCGCTTCTACAGCAATTTTTTTTTTAAAAAAACGTTCCATAGTGACGTTCTATTATCCAATCGGAAGTAGACTAATTATCTAACGAACCTGTTGTTTAAAATGCATTATCGTGTATCAATTATGCTTAGACGGACAGTACAGGTTACTTAAATGACTATAAAATGAATTGCAACTTTCAGTCATTAAATTTTATCCGTACGAAGCCGTGTTAGTTAACAGAATACCGTATTGTCATTAGTTAACACTGATTTAAATTAAACATAATTTTGCTGCAGTTATTTCGAAAGTATTGACTAAATTTTACTAATTCAAATAATCTTATAAGAATTTGGCCATCATTTTCGTACCTTACCAAAACACAAATGTTTAGAGTCACTTATAACTGTGCTTTCGCCTATAAGCACTAAAAATTTCAAGTTTTGCAAATCTCTCTTAATTTTTTCAGTTTTAGCAAGGACGTTTATTATAATTTCTGAGCATTTTGTACGTTTTAAAAAACATCTCCAGCAATTTACATAATAATGAGAGATGATCTACAAATTTGATTTTGAGGTTGTTTTTGCCACATCGCGTTAGGCAAAAACAACCTCAGCTCTTTGATTTTTACTGATTTCGCCGGATATCATCTTTTATCGAGAATTAATGAGTTTTTGGTTTTTACTGTAATTGTCTTCATTTTTATGATATGCCCAATACCTTCCGCATACTTTAAAAGTTTATTTTTCCTACGCCCATTATAGGATTATATCTGATAATTGTTGTTAACTTAACTATTAATTAGAGCTAAAAATATTACCTTGTTTTGCTATCATCACCCTCAATTTTTCTAAAAAAATTAATTTAGTACTGAATCTTCCAACTATGATTCCTTAGATCTTTTCTTGCCTCAGAGCGAACAAACATCAGTAATTTTTTCTCTTCTTTGTCAGTATTATATGAGCTATCCATAGTCTCTAACAATTACTTTAACAATTCAACACGTAAATTCCCTTCACTACAACACAAGATTACTTACTGGTAAACACACTACACATGTGAATGATATCGCTCTCGTGCAATCGTTCACTAGTTCTTCGGAAGATCGGGCTTAGAATTTCGCTATTTAATTAAAATTGGGTTTACTATTCAAATTCATGAGATTTCAAGAAGTCAAGTCTTGAACGGACGTTGTATTTAGATTATCTGTTTCATTAATTCAAAATAGGTTTAACTTCGAGTGTAATTTCATTTATTTATGTAAGTTTGTAACTTTATTTTTATATTTTGAGTAACAGTTTGATGACTAGACGTGGGAGCCAGGTGACTTACTTGGATTATCAAATTTCGGGAGACTTTCAAGATTATTTCATATTTCAAATTCTTATTAATTATATTTCCCATTTTCAAAATGTTGGTGCAATATTCTTCACAGAAAGGGGAATTCCTCACGAGTTGGCATCGAAGCCGTAGCTAGATCGACTAAAATAGGGATGGCTTACCAAGGTATCTGAGGGTTTCCCAGAAAGAAAAGAGGTCTTGAGGCGAGCTCATAAAAATTTTTTGAAATATAATACTATTAAATATTTTTAGCACAGTTTTGCGCGTACGTTAGTACCGGTACGTTACAAAACGTAACAAAAGTACAGTACATACAAAACGGCAAAAATATTCGAAATTTAAACCTTAAATATATTTTAAATATATATATATATTTTGTTTCTATATAAGAATTTGTTTCTATGTATGTTCTTGTAGATTAATTTCATGTTATAATTTCTTTTCCTAATAAGAATTTATTTATAGTTTTACAAATTGAAAAGTTTTCTGAATATGTGTATTTTCATAAAGCATTTTGAAATTGCAAATATTCTCATTTCTATTTTTGACGAAATTTAAATAATATTTCAAGTGTGTGCCACCTTTTATCTTATGTAGAATCTTATAATATGATAGAGATGGGTTGATGATGATAATAATAAGCGCAGAGCCCAAACGGTTAGGAATTAAAAGTTGAAATTTGGTACACCAGATTGGGTACGTCACCAAAACGTACACTAAGAAATGATTTTTCGAAATTCTCCCCGAGGGAGGGAGGGAGAGGATTAAGGCTTATCTTAAAGAACTCCGCATTCTATTGTACTAATTTAGATGCAATTTTTTATTTTTAACTGGATTTTAGTAGGGTACGCCATGAAAATACACCGTAATAAGAAATTTTTGGAAATCTCCCTGCGGGGGAGAGGTAGAGGGTTAAGGATTACCTTGAAGAACTGGGCTTCTATTGTACTATTGTAGATTCGGTTTATTGCGTTTTTGACTGCGTTTTAGTAGGGTATGCCATGAGAATGTACACTAAAAAGGGATTTTTCGAAATTCCCTCCCGCGGAGGAGAGAGAGATAGGGTTAAGGATTACCCTGAAAGAACTTGGCTTCTACTATACTATTTTAAATGCGGTTTATTGCGTTTTAGTAGGGTATGCCATGAAATGCTTATTAAGAAGGGATTTTTGGAAATTCAATTCTTTGCGGGAAAAGGAGGAGAGAGTTAGTTTTAGTCAGTATAAAGAAGGAAAGTAAATAGTGGCACATATACTATACATTTTGGAAATTAATATATATTTTAATCATTTCCACTCTGAGTAACCCAAAATAAATGAATTCGAACGAATATTCGAATTGGTTCCAAATTCGAAATATAATGCTCCAAACAAGTTTAATTAAAATTATTAATTCTAAAATCTAAAAATAATCATTTTATTCAAGTAAGGTTATAATCAAGTAAGTTAATTCTCCATTATAATGAGAATTAGCATCTTGCCTGAGCAATGCCCAGCTCATCTGCTGGTAAATTATAAAATGCTTTATAATTTATTTAATTCAAAAATTATGCAAATCCCTAATAAAATATTTTGTATTTTTAAGATACCTCAATTATTATGAACAATATCAAGAATATGATCCATTTATTACAACTCCTGAAGCATCAAATCCATGGATTTCAGATAACTGTGACTTTTGGGAATTGGAAAAGCAAACGTTTGTAGACTTCTATTTGTTAAAATTACTTATAGTTAATTGTTTAGATTTTTACAGTAAACATTAATTAAAAAGCATAAACATTCAATGATTATATCTAAATAGAAAAGATATACCAGCAAGGAGAGTAAAAAGATGGGGATTTTCACTCAAGGAATTACTTAAAGATCCAGCAGGAAGAGAACAGTTTTATAAATTCCTAGAAAAGGAATTCAGTGCTGAAAATTTGAAGTAAATACTTTTTTTAATACTAATTAATGTAACAATTAATTAATTTTTAAAAAATTCATAAAAATTTACTTTTAAAGATTTTGGGATGCAGTAGAAGAATTAAAACAAGTACATTCTAAAGATATCCCTATCAAAGTTCAAGAAATTTGGAAGTAAGACTTCTAATTCCATAATAAAACTATATAAATAAAATTTTTGTACTATAAAATTATGTTTTCAGTGAATATTTAGCTCCTGATGCAAATTGCCCAATCAACATAGACTCTAAAAGTTATGAAATTACTAAAAAGAATATGGAGAATCCTGACAGATGGACCTTCCAAGAAGCTGCTGTAAGTTGTTTTAAATTATATTTTTTGTCAGTTTTAAGTAAAACTCACACAAAATATAATACTCACTTTCAATTTTAGGCACATCTTTATCTTTTGATGAAAAACGATAGTTATGCCAGATACTTAAGATCAGAAATGTATAAAGAATATCTAAATGGTATAAAGAAAAAAGTAAGTTCTGAAAATTTTTCTTACATTATGACACATGTATTGAATTATTAAATTTTATTTACTATTATTACAGCAAAGCAAATTATTTATTCCAAAATTACCAAGTCTGAGTATAGGCTCTTGAACAAATTTTATTCTAAAAATTGAACTTTTTGGGACAAATTGTGTTTTCATTCCCAATACCATCATTAAATGATCATATTTTCTATATGTATCATTTGGAGTGCAAGATAATAAGCAATATACTGTGTACAGTACGTGAAATTTTGCATTCTGCCAAATATTCCAAAGAAGTGCATTCGTCAAAAGATCAGCAGTAATTAATATGCCAAATGTTTTAATAATTATTTTCTATTTATTCAAAGTACATTTGACTTTGGATGATCAAATAGTTTACAAAGAGCATATCCACTTTCATTTTCATTTTAAATAATAATTTAAAAACCATAAATGTATAGTTTAGAATCATATACAAAAAACATTTCAATATTTTTCCATAGAAATGTATAGAAAAGCAAAATTTTCCACCATGTAAATATAATCAAATATATATATATATAAAATTGTAAAATAAGCTTGATATTTCATCCCTGCAAAACTGTTTTTAAACACCATCGTGCTCTCTGTAAAAATGCATGGCTTTTTCATAATCGAACAAAAAGTAATTGGATTTAAGAAAGAAAAAATATCAGTTAAATTTTTAAGAGCATGTGCTGTCTACTGTTCTTACAAAAACCCAAAAAATAAGTAAATATATATACTGTATACATACATATAGTAAAAAATTATATTTATATTTCAAAAATACATTATGCCCATATCAAATTAAATTTTTAGCATTTCTCAACCTAAAATTTTGAATATAATAAACTGTTAATATTCTGTAATAGTTTGATAGATGTTTCTTGTTCAATATCATATATTGTATTGTGCATGGCTGTTAAGTACAAGAACATAAATGCCCTTAAGTGCAGCTGCTTTATGAAAACATGCAATCAGATGTACAGTATTTATAAATGTTAATATATAAGAAGTGCGTATCTTTAATTTAAAATTTTTAGATATACAATTGATAATCAGTATTATTTAATTAACCCCTCTGCACTTTAAATAAAAAAGTTAAATACAGGGAGTGTATGTATTTATTTGGTAAATTCTCTTATACAGATAAATAATAAATGACCATTGATTTAATTTCATAAAATGTTCTAATAAGGAACTTTTTGCATAATTATTAATACTCATACATTCTGAATTAAAAAAATATATTTATAACAATAAGTGTGAGGGGTTAATTTATAGAGTGAAAACAAAACAGAATTTTACAAAAATAGTGCATTTATATTCTAATTGAAATTTCAAAACAAACACAAAAAAAAATTAAATCCTTGAAATTTTACTTTATTTTAAATAACTATTTTAATAGTAAGTTGTTTGAAAAAGGGACCAAATCTTGGTAATTAGTGGCAGTTCTTGTTATAGCTAAATGGAACTTTGAAAATGACTACAGTGATTTTCCAAAACTACTAAACTTTTTTTGTTGAAAGCCTTCGGTTTCAAAGTTTAAAATAAAGATTCAAAGTAATCAAATTATTGATCTCTCCACCAAAAAGAATAAGTAGAGAAAGGTAAATAGCATGCAAAAAATGTTTTGGGAAGCTTTACTACTATATTTCTTTGGCATATTTTATTGCATATGCGACCCTAAACTTGCATCAGCAATTTAGCTTCAAAAACTAAACTGCCAATTAAAATGCTTAAAAATACATGTGATATATATTTAAAGAAAAGACTGCATTATCAGTATTGATGTATCTATAATCCAGTGCTTATTTGTACATATTCCAGTTTCGATAATCGACTTTTCCTTGGCAATCGACACAAGAAAGAAAAACCATAAATTTTCTTTTGATTTGTAAATAACGATAATATTGACTTTTGAAAATTTCAGCTACATTAATTTATTGTAATAGCAGTAGAAATATTAAATTTATCCCGGAAATAATTATTTGTATTGATTTGTCAGTAATGTTCCTTGTAAGAAAGCAAAGCATATTAATCTGTTGTGAATATGTATGCTTGAGATTAAAAATAAATTAAGTTAGAACAACTTTTGTCATAATTTTTGACATTTATTTTCATTAATAATTATATAAACCAAATAAATTTTGCATTAGAAAAACAAATGCCATACATTTTTAAACAATCAACATAAGCTTATCACGAAAGAAGTTACATTCTTGCTCAACATTTAAATAGATATAGAAAAGTACTTTTACTTTATCCCATAGTTGTGACCTGAAAACAAGAGCACAATTATTAATACAGAAATTATCATGATCGTTATCATATAACTTATTCGCTTACGATGTCATCGATCTTCAAAATGCTCCGAACGGTCTCGGCTGCTAATGTCACCGCACTAATGGATACCAGAAGTGGCTGGACGACACTTTCTTCGAGAATATTTGTCACAGCACCCTAGAAGAAGGTTGGATTTTTCTCATCCGAATTGAAAAGCAAATTGTTATTTTACACGTCAAAATCATACCTTTCTAACATTGATGCCTGCAGTTTTATCACCTTTTGCATGTCTATTACGTAGTTCGGTCACAGTGGTTATCGGATTGAGACCTGCATTTTCGGCCAGAGTAGATGGAATTATTTCTAGAGCTTCAGCAAATGCCCTGTAACAATAAGCCTCCATGCCCGTAAGGGTGCGGGCGTATTCCATAAGCTTCAAGGAAAGTTCGATTTCGGGAGCACCACCTCCAGCAATCAATGCTCTGTAAAATGTAAGATTTTACTTATTTAATATTGAAACTGTAGATATTGTCACAAAATGATGATTGCTAAAAAAATGAATATTTTCTGTGAACAATTAACAAAGCAAAAATACTTATTCATATTTTTCATCAGCTTTTATTAATGAACAAATATTCCAGCTTCCTAATACATTGCTTTGTTTAATAGTATATCCATTGATATGGCATAGTTTCATTTGTCTTAATAAATCTACTTAAAATGATTTTAAATGCAAGGATTGGTCAAATGAAGACCCGTTTAAGACGATGATTATACATTTCTTAAACCTGAAAAGTTTAATCCCAAAATTATATGCTTTTCATTTTCATATAAATCATTTCATTTGAATTCTATAAAATCCTATTATGATAGATCAGAACAAAAATTTATTTTTTAGGATGTACAAAATGCAATGCTTTAGGGCTGTTTCACACTATGACCAACTGGACCGTGTTACCATGGCAACAGCAGTCTGCCGACTGACTAGTCCAGTGATGGGCAAACTTTTTAAAGAGCGGGCCAAAGGAAAAGAAGAAAACTTTAGGCGGGCCAATATAATTGTAACCTAGCGCTGCATCTGAAAATCCAGGTGGCGCTATAAAAACATGTGCAGGCCGTCCGCCATATTTCTTTTTCCCTCTTTCGGCTACGCTATGCACGACGAGTGGATGTTCTGTACCGAAGCATGCTTGTAACCGATCGAGCTTTTACTCAATAAGTGTAAAACAAAATTTTGTACATGATTGTAAATAAACTTTCATGGTGAGATATAAAGCTTCGGTTATTTTATATAATCAACGAACACTCAAGTTAAGTGGTGCATCAACCACCACAGTCTGTATTCTTTTTTACTCGTCAGATTAGGAATAATGTTGCGCGGGCCGGATAGAACATTTCAGGGGGCCGCATCTGGCCCGCGGGCCGTAGTTTGCCCATCACTGGACTAGTCGTTCCAGTTGGACAGATTTGAAAAGTTAAATATTTGTAGTTGGGTCGGAGCAGTCGGTGAGCTACAGCCAATGAGAGCTTCGAAGCTATAACCAATCAGAGTTTAGATTTATCCAATCTACATAAAAGTTAGAAAATGGCGGAAAGTATAAATTTTTCGGAAGCTTTAATAAACGAAGTCAGAACATATCCGTGGCTTTGATATTCAGCTAGGTGATTATAAAGACAACATAAAAAAAATAATTCTTGGACGGAGATTTCCAAGAAACTAAACGTTGAAGGTACGTGATTGACTAATCTAATAATGACGCGATATATTTAAATGTACAATCACTTTCCACGACACCCATGTTTTCTGTTTAATTTAAAAAACTTACCATGATTGGCTAGTGTATTGATCTATAACATGCATTCTGATTGGTCCTTATGAGTCGGCCACCAACATATAATCATACTCAGTGTGAATGCTTTTACTACTAGTCAGTCCGATTATAAAATCGGTCCAGTTGGTCATAGTGTGAAACAGCCCTTAATCTCCAGTTACTATTCTCACTACCGTAGTGGAAAATACATCATCACCCTTCAAATGTTTAAGAATAGAGAAACACCTGCAATTTATTGCCTGAAAATTATAATCTATTGCATTAGATATCATACCAATTTCATCATTTGCACAGCAAGATCTGGTCAGAACATTGAACATGGGTGCCATGTTTGCACATTCTCTTGAAGTCTCATAAGAATTTATGAGACTTCAAGAGGTGAGGAGAAGTGTGTTTCTGTTATACTGCACAAGAAAGGTTATTCTACTAGATAGCCATGACATAGGACTGACATTACATTAAATTAAACATGACATTAAATTCAACTCTGTGCAACCTATTAAAAAATGGAAACTAGGAGTACTGCCTGAAAGAAAGACCCCAGGATCAATTTTTGGAGTGACTTTCTTTTGCTACAAAACAAAGCAGTATTCATTGACCTGAAACTGGTATGAGAAAAGTATACTTGTGTGAGAAATAAGTTGCATATGAGGTCCTACAAAGATTCCACTGTTGATGAAGAAAATGAAGTCTGCTCATCTCAAGTGGGCAAAAGAACAAAGCATAAACTTGGTATTTTCTCCCATGGTTCCAATAGAATACAGTTTGTGTGACAAGCTTTGGAAAAATATTTTGTTGATTACATAATAGAAAGTGTGAAGCATCTACATGATCAAATGGTATGAGGGTTGTATTTTCCATGCAGGTTGGCCAGCTTTGCATCATAGATGATATAGTGAATGCTGGAGATACATAAAGATCCTTGATTGCTCTATGTGTACATCACTAAACTTGTTTCTGAAAATACATTGCAATGTCCTTTTTTAATATGATGGAGTGCCTTGTCATCAAGCCAAAATAGTAATCTAAAAATGTATAACTATTTGCTATCTAGCATTTCCTGCAGAAATATGATAGTTATATATACAGGATATGATATTTAGCTATGGTCACTAATTATAGCATGTACTTTTTGGAGATTCTAAAACGTTGCAGATTTAGCTGATATTAACCTGCTTTTTCAAACCTTCATCTAACAGATTCTCCAAAATGTTCTGCTTCTGACACAGCAACTATTTCCATATGAACCTACAGGTTGTCAATCCTGAATATTTGCATAGTACTTTCTTATCAAGACTAAAAATTAATATTTTTAAACACATAAGTGCATATTCTATTTTCTTAAAAAGATTAATTTAATCACAAAGTAGTAGTAATTTTTCAAAGGATTAATTTGCACTTCATTATGCTCCTCTACAAGGCGACTTTTAGTGTGTCCTAGCTAAGGGCAATTATTTAGCTGCCATAGTTTTGCAGGAAGTGCTCAAAAGCATATAAAAATTTATAATCTAATAAGTAGTGGTCAAAAAATTGTATTTTAACTGTTATATTCTTCCTAACCTTGCATAATATACCAAATAACCTTGATGCTGCATCATGGAATGTCAGCCAATGTGTTGTTGAGTATTTTATAAATCTATGCTTGGGCAACTTGATCTTTTCTTGCACAACTTCATAACTTTCACATCGAACAGATCATCCATCAAAAAATTGTAAACTGTCACAATAAGTTCTGATGTATTTTCATCCAGTTCACTTAATGCTTTCAGATATGTGTTATTAATAATATGAATTGTACATGTTCCAATGTCAACAAGGCTTTTCTTGCAAATCCCCAGTACATCTTCCTTAAAGTCATAAAACTTTTGGTTAACATTAGGACCATCTGATCCTATCATCAAAAGTTTGTGCAATGACAGATTGGCATAATCAATAGCCTTGATAATGTGTGTATGCAATGTTTCTGCATTGCTCACTCAAGAAAACATGTAATGTTATTTAGGTGTCTGCAGACAACCTGTTCTTTTTGCTCAGACCAAAATCTAATCATTATTTGTAACTCTTTCTTACTTTCCACATTGCTGGTTTCATCATACTAATTGTAAAGAATGAATAGTAAGCTTCTTCTAGCATTGTTTTGGGAATCAATGCTTCAGTTATTAAATAGTGCAATTTCTTCTAACTCACTTCAGGAAGTTTAGTTTTTGGAAGTATTGCTTGTAGTGTTGGAACCATATTAGAAGCAAATGAGAAATTACTACATATTGTTTTCATGGCCCATACAAGTTCTCCATGGTATGCAGCATCTCTTGGATTATATAAACTCACAGTTGTTGATCCAGTCATGTCAGCATTACTTGGAATTTCATCATTTTTTGATGGGCCTGAGAAATTATCATCTGGCACAACCCATGTCAAGTGTAACTATCTTGGACCATAAGCACAGGTAAATTTTTGTCTGTGCTTGGCAGGATCTCCATGATCAAAAAGCATTTGAAACATTTTCTCACTTGTATTATGCAATTACACACTTTGCAAAATACATCAGTGTCTGAACGTACAGTTGCCCATAATCCTACTGTACAATCTGCCTTGTCCTTTTGTTTCGAACAATCAGTTTGGATTTGCACTTTGGTAGTGTCATATTGAGTAGATTCAAACCATTCCATCCATCCTCTATACCAGGGATTGGCAAACTTTTTGATCGTCGACCCCACCAAAAAGTTTGTGTGTATATCTTTTAATTTTACATTTATTGTACATATGTTAATAATTTTTGTAACTGACAATCAATGAGACAGATAAGCTTGATAATCCTTGGCAAGATTAGCAATATTTGGTTCGATATTTGTAAGTTTGTCTTTTCGTCGACCCCCCCAATAATGTTATATTGGCCCCTGGGGGTTGATATAGACCACTTTGGCGACCCCTGCTCTATACTCTAACAGATTGACCAATAAAAATCTCTAGCGGAATGATACCGACAATCACAATTGGAAGTGAGTAAACATGTCTTGACCACTTCTCTGCATGTGTTAAAATAGAACAGAAGAATAAAAATTACCAATAAACTAAAGCAAAATTTATAAAATTATTTTTAGCATATTTTAGCAATTGTATGTAACCATTCAAAATATCTAATTTTGATAATTTAAATATATATAATTTGTCAAAAATTAACATTAAATATATATTATTTATATCTACACAAAATATATTTACAATTCAATAGTTTAATGTATTTCAAAATTTTATTTGTATATAAATTTTCCATTTTTCTAATGTGACTGTTATAGTAATTTGAAATAAAATTGATTTTGTTCACAATAAGAGTTGTTAAATGATAAGCAGCAGAAAACAAAACTTTTATGCGCATGATCAGAAACTGTTTATTTTTTTAATGCTTCAAGATGTGTAAATAGTGATTTAAAAACAAATTAATAAATCTGAAATAAACAGATTTCAAATAGTATAAGTAAAATAATATTTTATTAATGATTTCATAAATAACGAACTTTTTCCTGCAGATGAATAAGAAGCAATATTGTTCATTTAATGAATATGCAGACTTATCGAACAGTGGAATTTTTTCAATTCCTGGACACACATCTTCACATGTAAAACTATACAAATCCATCTTTTATAATAGTTTAACACACCACTTCCAATTTTTCCAGATTATACCTACTACCCTTGGTTGATTTGAAACAAGAATACTCTTAACTAGAAACTTACTTTGTATTTTGAATACTTTTATCTATATCTACTCTATATTCTATATATTTTACATATTAACTCTTCGTTGTCCAAAGTTTCACTGCCCAAATGCCACACTGCATTGCCATTTTCAGTTTTCACACGCAACACTACCCCTCCCCATACAGCTGCACGCCTCTACTACCCACCATTTTAAATACAGACGTTAAACTTCTATCCAACAAAATTTAAATTGTGACACTATCATTTATAGTTTACGATATATAAGCACAACAAATTTTGCCATTTGTTTGGTTGCTCCAGTTATCGTAAACCTCCCTATACCACACCGAATTTAAAGATATGTTCGGATCAAGAGCGACAGACAGATTCCATGGTTGCAGGTTCCCTGACTTTCCATGACTTTTTCTGCTAAAAATCTTATTCCCTTTTCAGGCCTGTACAAAAATTTGTACAGACCTGGAATAAAAGGGATTTTTGTTTCATATAACTTAAAAACTGCAACTGCCACTCAGCGTTGTTAAGTCCTGCTTGAGGACAAGTATTTTCTTCCTGAAAATTCTAGTGAGATAGTTTGGCAGATCATCTGGCTTTAAAAGTACTTTTGATTGGTCCCACATCTTCCTAATTAAGCACATGGAAATGACCTGAAAAGCGAATACAAGTGAGCAACTCCAGGCCTGCAAATGTAGTGATGTACTTTTAATGTTTTGTCTAAAGAAGTTCAAAACCTGCAGATTTGGGGAGGATATGCATGTCCACCATCATAACAACAAAAAACATTTAAAACACCCACAAGTGCAGTCAGTGGTCTACAAACTCCATCAATTGGTTAAAACATGCATGTGTGTGGCTGGGCCACAGAGCATGCATGTTTGTTTTGAAAAATTATTTATCACAACATTGATCTTTATGATGGGCTTTTAACATACACAAAGTAAAAAATTGTTGTAGCAATCAATGTAAATTGATCGTAATGGTAATCTCAAGTGATGTGTTGTGCAACCATCTTACAACCGGCAATTAGCCCATAGAATTTACATGGCAAATTTTGACCTCAAATATCTCAGACCATAGCCAGAATTTTTAAATTCCATCTTTGCCACAACATTGGCCTTGCTGAGTTGTACATATCTGCAAAAAAATCATGTTTAGTGGTTGTGCGATTGTTTTAAACTTTGAACACAGACAAAATACCTCGTGAATTATGAAGAGCTCTGTTCAACAATTGTAAACAAAAACCTATCTGAAAGACATATTTGGACATGCTTACTGTAATTTCCATAAAAATCTTTAAGGTATTTATCTCAAGAGACTGGATTATTTTATGATTCTGTTCATACAAAATAAAGGTTGTCCATTCAGAGTTACTTTTTGTAATGCATTTTTTAATATTCACTTGCTGGAAAAACCAGCAAGTGAATATTAAAAAATGTTTACAATGGACTTCTAGACTCATATTTGTTTTTATACATGATGATTCATGGTTATGTAAATTCCCAAAACATTCACTGATGAATGAAATTCCTCAATGTGTCAAATGTTCAGCATTTAAGTACAGTAGAGCGTCTTTTATCCGAAAGTCGATTATCCAAAACATCAGTTATCCGAAAGAATTCCAGTCAGCAAATTTAAATTTTTGCTAGTGCTGTGGCACTGCAATCTTTGGCTATATCTTGGGCTACTCCAATATTTTTTTTTTTGATGATGTGTGTGTTTTAGCTGGCAGCACGGGCACTTTTGTGTGGTGTTTTTCTGAGGACTGTGTGTCATGCTGAACATTTTTGATACTAGATTAACTTCTAAAGTATAATTTTTTTGTTTTTGTATTTTTCAATATATTTATTTTGTTTGTAAAAAATAAAGAAATAATTTTTAACAATGCAATAGCCATAATTACTATTTTAAAAAGTTTACATCAGACTTAACATCGATGAAAATTCAATGCAAAGCAATGTTCAACATGGGATAGGTTAATATATTTTTTCGTACATAATCGGTTATCCAAACAACCTTAGTCCTCAATTGATTCGGATAAACAACGCTCTACTGTATTTCTTGCAATGTAGCAAGGCAACAACATATATTGCCAAGTCTGACCCTCGATATCAAACTGCAAACACAAACCCTCATTTTGTTTAATTGCCCAAATAAAAAGCAAAGTACTAATTAAACATTATATATTAAATCAGGGCTTCTTAAACTATGGGTCATGACCTCATTTGGGGTTGCGAGATTTTAATGCAAAATATTGAAAATAATTTGGGAGAGTTTGAAAATGGCACGCTTTGTGTCATAGGTTTCGTGAGTTGTGCTTTGTGTCACTTCTGGTGTAGCAAGACAATGATTCAGCAACACTGTAGTGTGAACTAGTGTAGTGTTGTCGCTTTTCAGTGTATTCAGTTGTGTATGTTCCATTGTAACACAAGAATGAACTGTGGTAGCACACCATTATTGTTTTTGTAAATTTGTATATATCTTTATTTTAGATTTTTTTTGGGGTCGCGAAAAAATTCACAATCATAAATGGGATCGTGAATATAAAAGTTTAAGAAGCCCTGTATTAAATGAAGTGGGTGGTAGTAAGTGAAAAAACAAAACCTAAGTTTATATCGGCAAACATATTAAGACTCAACTGTTTACATAATTATACTTAGATATGAGGTAATCATGTTCTTACCTTTTTTTGACAAGACAACGAATAACACAGAGAGCATCATGAAGAGATCTATCGGCTTCTTCTAAAACTAGTTTATTAGATCCTCTTAGTAACAGTGTCACAGTTTTTCCCGGATTTGCTACACCCGTTATCTAATAAAATAAAAGTATATTATGAATAGTATATAAAAAATATAAGTAAATTTCTTACAAAATAAATAAGTTTTCTCACTTTTATAACTTTAGAATCTCCAGTTTGAACTTCTTCTATCAAATCAGCACTTCCAAGCGCTTCGGGCGTAAAATGATCGAGACTTGCAATAGGCCTACAACCCAAACTCTGTTGAGAAAATAAAAAATAATTTTTTTTTCAATGAGAAAGAGTATTGTTTATTGTTTGACACTCAAAGTGGAAGAAACAAAGAAAAATTTTTGAGTTAACAAAATTTTATTAATTTTAAAGAACTACCATTATGTTAGAGAGATTGTAAGTACCACAATATAATTAGATTTAAATACATTATTTTTAGATAAATATACATGTAAAAATAACAAAACCTTGACACTTTTACCAAAAAACGTCCATTAAACAAGTTTTGTTTTCGACGATTTGGCACTTCTTGCTTGACAATGTTTTTGATGCTGCTGACTGCCTCAAAAGCATCTTGTTTTATGAATGATGCAGTTTCTAGAAAAGCCCTTAAAAGCACGAGAGCTTTCTGGCTTTACTACACGTTTTCTTACATGTTGTAAAGCCAGAAAGCTCTCGTGCTTTTTTATACTTTTATTATTACTTTTATACTTTTAAGAAAACAGGATATTTATTTCTGACAAGATTTACTTTTTCCCCCATCTTCATTGCTTGTTTCTCGCACTCAATACTTTATTTCAGATAAGATTCCACAGCCAGCTAGATTGATGTCAACAAAATATGCAAAAATGACACTTTTATCACTCATTGCCATAACGAGCTTCTTCAATACAGTTGGATGGATCCCAATGAAAATTCTGATTTATCCAAACTGTCAACAAATTGTTGAACAAAACCTACTTTTGTAAAGCAATTTCATTCCAAGCTTTATTAATCATTTGCATTGCATCTAGTATGTTCACTCATGATCCATCTTCAATAGCATTCAACATCTTTTGTACAATAAGCCTTCTGCATCATAATTTAAAGCTTTGAATGATTCTGATCTAAAGATTGCAATGTAGTTGTATTTCATGGTAAAAATTAAACTGTTTTAACTTTCAGAATTGGAATCATTAAACTTGCACTGCAATTGTCAATAAAAAGAATAATCTTTCTGTTTTTGGCAATCGTGTGAATGTCTAACCTTTTTAGCCAGTTAGAAAAAAAGCTTCGACATCATCCACATTTTTTTTATTTATTGCATAATGTATAAGTAACACTTGGCATTCAGAAATAACGAGGCTTTAAAAGATTTTCCAATTAAGTAATGAAGAACTGTCATCATTATTATCTGTTTGTTTCCAAAAGAAAAGTAACATGTTTGTTTATTTATTTTTTTTTTGTCTGATGAATTTTGAACATAATATTTAAATGTCTACTAGACGAAACAGTAAGCCCATTTCATCTGCATTGAAATATCATCTGAACTGTAGTTCTACACAATTTCTGGTAAACTTCTCTACCACTTTCTCATTTCATTTTCAGCTTTTATTGAAAACTATTCCACGATTCTTAAATTTATCCAACTAACCACTGCTTACTTTGAATACAATATATCCCATCTGCTTTCCAAACTGACTCTTTTTCATTGACAAGAATATTAGATGTACAAACCACTTCAGCATGAACTTTTCAGTATCTGGATACTCAATCTGATTCTGTTGTTTATTGAAGTTTTCCAAAATCTTCTCCTTGTTTTTCAGATACAAAGAGATATTATTCAATGAGAGGTCAAATTCTTTTGCAGTTTCTGAATTTTCCTTCTTGCTTTCCACTGATCTTTAAGACAAATCTTTTGATAAGACAAATCTTGTTTGATAAGATTTGACTGATAAGACAAATCTTGTTGATGCTATCAACAAGATCTTTAGTTTTCTATTGTTCACCTTTTCTAACTACTTCAGAATGAATATAGCCAATACAATGATTAACTGTTTACTAACAGCAATGACAATGCCACAATTCAAACTTTACTGTGAAATTAATAGTATGAAAATTTTATTTTAAATAAAAAGATATGTACGGAAAAATTCATAAATTTGATAGGCCAATAACTCAGTAAGTTGTTAAATCACATACAAATCTTTAAAAAATTTTTAATTTTGAAAATTTAAAAATTATTACAATAATTTTGAAGCACTAAGATTTGATTGGCCAATTTGCATTTAACAAGATCATTACATTAGAGACAACACACAATTCAGAGGCATGGTTCTGTATAATATAAATCTTCACCTTCATATCATCCATATCTTTGAAAGTGAGAAAAAAAGCAAACAAAATTAAGCATAAGATATCTAAATCTCGAATTTTAAATTAGTAAAATGCAATTTGACTTACAGAAACTCAATGCCTTGAGTCTATGTGAGTTAACTCAAATTTTATTTTTGTCTCAAGCAATTAAACCTATCAAGAATCTAATGTAGTATTATAAGACATTTTATGAAAGTGTATAGAATTTTAATTTATTAACAGTGTTCTTATCCATTTAATAATTACTTGGTGTTAATATTTTCTATAACTGATTAATATTTAGGATTTTTAAAAAATTCAATTTAACATACTGTGACCATGAACTGTAAGCAATGAAAATAGTAAACAAACATTGCTAAACCCGATACATAACATAAATAAACACCAACGATATGCCGAAAATCTATCGGGCTAGTATTATAAAATAGTAAAGCCAAGCTACTAACAAAATGATAAAACAAAGTCGGTGTCCAAAAATTTTACATCAAAGTTATATTAATGATAAACCAACGCATACATCTCTATTTAAAATCGATACATCAGTATATAAGATGCAATACAGTAGACCCCCCCTATAATTACAGTCCCTATAATTACGATTCCTATAAAACTGCAAAAAAATTGCAACGGTATCTGTAAAAAAACTTCTATAATTACGTAAAACGTCATCGGGCAGCCGAACTATTTTCCGCCGTCAAGTGCCGCGCTACGGAGAGTTTGCTATCGTCTGTACAGTATTATATATAAATTAGGTACTGTACATATAATTATATATTAATTATATATAAATTAGGTACTGTATATATAATTATATATTAACTTATTGTAACTTTGTTATAATTAAATATATAATTTCCGCCGTCTAGCGTGGCGCCACGCTACGGAGATTTTACGCTAACTATCGTCTGTACAGTATATAAATTAGGTACCGTAAGTCTAATACAGTACTGTAATTTTATACATTTCTTGTGAAAGAAACATTTCTTATTCAACGGCGATTAAAATTATTTATATTAATGATGTCTCCAAAGTTCAATGAAGTTTTCGCAGAAAAATAAGTTATCAGAAATCGGCCACGGTTTGGTGTGCTGCTTCGTGACGAAAACAAGCTTTAGCAATGGTGATGTTGAATGGTGCACACTCGGTAAGTAATCCTACAATTTTTTGTTTATAGCGTAGTTTATACGGATTATTTCCAAAAAATATACACGTATTTTGGAAATGTTGAGTCGGATTAGTCTAGAATCGATTAATTTTATGAAAGAAAACCTTTCAATCAGCCATAGTCCGTAAACTTCACACGTGTCGGGCTGTGATTGGAAGGACACATAAGAAATCAGATTCCTAAAGAATGGAACGTATCTATGATCTTATAGGGGGGGTCAACTGTATTTGTATTCCTTATCTGACAAACATTAATAAATGTTATGGCAGGATCAAATTAATTTTCAGGACATCTATAATTTCCATTCAATAATATATATATTACTTATATATACCTTGAACATAAAAATGCTTTTAATAAATTTGAGAAGAAAAATAGTGAAGACTATTACAAATCAAGAAAAGAAGTTAGGGAAAACAAGTCCAAAATATATTTTTGATATTTGATGCAAGTTTCAAGTTAATATATATTTAAACCTTGAATCTTTATATTTGGATAATTAATTAATCCACAATACATTGAAATTTTATTGAAAATTTTACACATTATCTGTCTCCTTGATTAATATAAATAATTGGAAAATAAAAAACAGAAAAAAAAAGAAAATAGAACTTTATTCTTCTTTTCCTACAAACGTAAAAGATAATGGAAATATGTCATAAATGATGTGAAGCATATTGCACAATGAACTAATTTTTTGTTATTTTGTCTTATGTTTTCTATCATCATAAAATATAAATTGGCCTTTCCATTTTTATTTGCTTGTAAGAGGCATAAATTCTGAAAATATTATTTCAGATAAATTAATGCACTGGCTCAAATAATACTTGTTCCAAAATTGTATGCACATTAAATCTTTGTACACAATTATCAAAAATATTTGATTAGTGGAAAATTATAAAATTTTTCCAGTAGTAACTAAAGATTTTCTGATTCCAATGAAAATATAAATTTCTTATGAAATAAAACCATCTTGAATTTACATCTGTAAGATTAAACTTTAACTTACACAATAAATACAGTCGACCCCCCTATAACACTCTTGATAATTCCGTTTTATATGAATCCCATGTTGTATGAGTCACTTAGATTTTACAAATACTAAAATCTAAGTGACTCATACAACATGGGATTCATATAAAACGGAATTATCAACAGTGTTATAAGGGGGGGGTCAACTGTAATACACTAAATTGCGTGCACACACACACACATATATATATATATAAGCCAATATGCTTTTTAACTAGCAATCTGTAAATATCCTTCAGTGATTTAAAAAAATCATTTTAAATATAGTTAAGATATATTTCACAATTACCTTACAGATGAACTCAATGTCTTCCCTTTCAATGTCTTTAACTACTAATATCTTCATTTTAGCCAAAAAATGCAAAGCTAAGTCATTAACTGCATCTCTGAAAATTATATTTTATTTTCTTAATTTTGTTAACAGTTAATTTTAAAAAAATTATTATGTACTGGTACAATAAATATCATATACCTAAGAATAGACTTTTGGATTAAAAGTACAGTACATCCAGCTTTTTTAATTTGCTTAACAATATTTAATATGTAGTTACGTTCTTCACGCAAAACTCTATCCATCTGAGTGTAATCGGACACTATTACTTGGTTGTCCATCTATATCAAAATGAAGAAATAAATTTCAGATAATATATTAATAATACAAAATTAACAAATATATGAAAAATATGAAGAAAGTTTAAATTACATCAGTCTTTGGAGGAGAAATACAAAACTGAATAAGTCCAATTTTGGCTTTTTCAACTCTATGTGGACCGCCAGTACCGGCAGTTTTTTGAGTAAACACAAGTCCATCAACCAATTCGGTATCTTCGACCGTACCGCTAAAATAGAAATATTTCATTGTATTTCATAACTTAAAACCAAGATTTAGTTAACTTATTGCAAGAAAATTATTGAAATTCATCAATTTATATAAAATTAAAAATATTTTTTATAACAACAACAAAATAAATACCCAAGTTTCTTAATAATCTTGATATCTCTGAGATCTACATTTGTATCTACTGCTGGGTCAATAATTTTCATTATTGCATCAACAGCTATTGGAGCAAGAAGACTGGAATGTTGTGATACAACCTATCATAATATTTTAATTTAGAACAGTTAAATAATTTCATTAAAAGATGTTTAGAATGATCATATTTCTTACTTTAGAATTCAATGATGTAGAAGCACTTTTCAGAAGAGAATCTCTATCATTCAGATCAACAGGAATGGCCATCTCGGTCAATATTTCAATTGCATGCGCTGCAGCATTTTGAAAAGATTCAGATATTGTAGTTGGATGAATACCTACAAATTAAGATTACAAAATAAATGAGAAATGATTCATCATAATAGCATATGAATTTAAAACAATAAACTTTCAAAAGTTTTTTTGAACAAAAAAAAAATTTGCAGATTATACCTTTGGATAAAAGCTTAGATGCAGCATCGAGAAGACTACCGGCAATTACAACAACGGATGTGGTACCGTCTCCAGCTTCCACGTCTTGTGCTTTAGATAATTCTACAAGCTATAAAAATCACTTGGATAATTAATTTTTTCCTACCTTAAATTAATAATAATAATAATAATAATAAATTAAAATTATTCAAAATTCATTAAATAAAAGAATAATTTAAAAAATTGTTAATCCTTCCTAGTGCTGAATGTTAGGTACTGTACCTGGGTACTTAGATACCTGTCTAAAAGACTGTGCATACAATACAAAAAATCATAAATATGTAAAGTAATTTTTAAACTATAGAGAATGTTTACTAATCATATTTTGTCTACTTAGTTTTTAACTGAATATCTTTTTCTAATGAATTATCATTTCAAATTTTTAAAAGATCAGTTTGCTAAAATTTTTTATTGATTAAAATTGTT
This sequence comes from Centruroides sculpturatus, assembly GCF_000671375.1. Taxonomy (NCBI): domain Eukaryota; kingdom Metazoa; phylum Arthropoda; class Arachnida; order Scorpiones; family Buthidae; genus Centruroides; species Centruroides sculpturatus. The sequence goes on along the minus strand of NW_019385338.1, from coordinate 13,207 downwards.
CATTAGAGAAAGAAATCTTTTTAGAAATGCTGACTATGTTTAAAATAAGACATGTTATATCAAATAATTTATCCTGTTATTAATTTGCAACTGTAAAACATGACTTCGACAAGAAAGAAAAAAGTGTTTATTTATTTATTTATTTTTCATTAATAAATCCTATAATCCATTAAAAAAGTATAAATTTATAAAATTGTCCCTTAAATTTTACAAATTATATAACTTTATATTAACAAACTGAAAAAATATTTAAGCAGAAATTACTTATTTTGTTACACAATTAAAATTGTTAAAATAAGAATTGAAAAATGTTAAAATGGTATCATTTAAATTACAATTATTTTTAAATTTTGTACTTTTAAACCAGTTCATTAACATCTGCCTCAAATTGAGTATGTGAAAAGTAATTATGTTTGAAAAGAATTAAAAAATTATGAAATTTTTTTGTCTGCATTAGATTATTGAGAATTCAATAATCTAATACAGACAAAAAATTTCCTTATAATTATAATTTTCCTTAATTAACACAGAATTTTTCAATGTCCAAAATGTTTCAAAATTTAAATGTACAATACCAATTGATATTATACTAGGGTCTTGGCTGGATCCTTTTGGGGAGCATTTTGCAATGCTTATTCCTGCATTGCATTCTATAATAATTCATCACTTAAGCAATTAAGTTTTAAAATTCTTATTCAGAATATGTTATAATGTAAAAATTATTGTTTTGATATTTTTGCAAAAGTTTTAGAAGTTAGTCGTGGAATTTAAAATTCCATTTTAAATTTCAAAAATTACAACTCACATCTTGGTGAAAGAAGTAAGCATTTGTATTAACTCTTTAAACATGAAATCAGCTTAATCCATTCAAGATGAAATTTGTGAAAATTAAAAAAATATCGTGTTTCCCCGAAAATAAGACATCCGCAGAAAATAAGACCTAGCACAGATTTTGCTGAATTGCGAAATATAAGACCTCCCTCTGAAAGTAAGACCTAGCGAAGTTTATTTTTAGTCGTAACGGTCATCGACAGATGGTTGAAAGTGGCCGTTGGCTTTTTGAAAGTACAGCCACTGATTGGTCAGCAGACAATTACGCCACACGGCATGATTTGCATAAGACTATGGCTTGGGAATCACAGATTTGCATAACGTTACGGCTGGTGATGGCTAATTGGTTGGCCGGGAATCACGCCACATGACATTTGCATAGTGCTACGGTTCAGTAAGCACTAATTGGTCATCGAGTCCGATGTTGACGCTATAAAAAGGCGACAGTTCGACACATCGGATATACGTCACTCTCGTCTAAGTTCGACTTGGGAATTTTTTTGTTCAATAATAAATGTGAATTCTTCCTCCTGGAAAAAATAAGACCTCCCCCTGAAAATAAGGCCTAGTGCACTTTTCAGAGCAAAAATTAATATAAGACACTGTCTTATTTTCGGGGAAACACGGTATGTACAATATGAGATCATGATTTATCCAATCTAATTTTGAGTGATGTTGTAGTAGTATGATCTTTTAATGCAAAAAAAATACTGTCTTAGTACATGTGTAAAATTAAAATTAACTCACACTATGTAAGTTCACATGAGGTTTAAAAACTGCATTAATTAGTCTTTACTTACAGCAATGAAAAAAAAAATATTTCATATAATACTGTACACATATGCCTCTGTTACAAATTTTATTTAACTTTACCTTATTTAGATCAATAAATTATTTTAGACATTAGACATAAATTGAAAAATTATTAAGTTGATTGTTATGCATTTATGCATGAATTTTCTGGAATCTTAATGTTTCTACTTTGTGTGTGCTTCCCTGAATTAATTTCTGGTATTTCACACCCACATATTAAGTCAACATTTCATTCATATTTTCTTGATTCCATTATGGTCATTGAATTATCATTTTTTAATATTTTGTTTATTACACAAAATTCTCCATTTAAATAGATTCATGATTTTTAATAAATTATAATCATTTTAAAGTTTAAAATTATCATATGTGGAAATTTTAATTTGTCTAATATTATATTGTTTAATCATCTATCTGTTTAATTTGTATTAAGACATAAAAAATTTCATATAAAAAAAAATTGTATATCCTTTTTGGTTTTTCACTGGAAGTATCTTTCCCTACAAGGAAAAGCTCATTTTTAGATTTGATGTTTACAAGAAATAGTACTATTTTCACTTTCCTGGCTCATGGATTTAATTCTGACCACTCTGCCATCACTGACTTCTATGTAAAGATCTAAAAAATAATTTCTATCCCTATGTTGAATAGGTCAACTGGCATAGGATTAACCATTTCATGTGTTTGTTGATTGATCATTTTATAAATGAAGATTATCTTATATCTCAAAAAATTTCATTAGTATATGAAAGATTTAGTGCTTACATCGGTTTTTTCTTCCTTACAAAAAGATTGATCTTCCTTTCCAGTGTTGGTTTTCTCAAATGACTTTGGAATAAGAGATATCAGTTGAATCAATGATCTCAATCAAGCAACCCTCATGATTTATATCCCCACCCACCAGATTATTTAAAAGAGATTTATACAAAATGTGAAATCTCAAAATTTTTTTTTGGAGTTTTTGCCCTCATTTTTCTTTTCTAAACTATAAATATAGACAACAATTCCATTTTTAATATTTACGACAAGCTTAAATCTTGCTTTTCAAAATTTCTGCATAGGCAACTTACACACCTGTAAATATTACCTCTGCTGATTTATTCAATAATTCTCATTTAAATTTTTTCCATTTCTCATTTACATAAAATTCTTTTAAATGTACATAGGTCATTTCAGAGTCCTGATACTGTGTCTGCTTTTTTTTTTTTTTTAAGAATTTGCCATCTATTACTGTAATAGTTTTATTGTTGTTTTTTAGAGTTGATTTGATACTCGTATCCAGATCAATGGTAAATATCTGTAATTATAGCCTTTCCAAAAAAGAAAAAGATGCTTTTCAGCCAATCTCCCTACAGCCAGTAATGCTAAAAATTTTTGATTATCTTTATGGACCAAATGCCTGTAATATTAGCAATTCCCAACACTGAAATATTAAAGGTAAATCAACTGTAACCAATCTTTTTACACAGAAAGAAATTCTTCAAAACTTCAAGAGAAAAAAACCTTCCTTCCTATGTTGCATATTTAGATGTCACTCTTGCATTCAACTGTATCACCCCTTCTCAGCTTTTGCATCTCCTTTCTGATTCATATGATCTTGATCAAGGACCCTTGGTCCAGTTTAGTAACTTTTTCTTTTGAGGAAATGTACAATTAAACTTTGGTGAGTTTACCTTCTCTGAATTTTTCATGTATGCAGTATTTCCCAGGGTTCTGTGTCCAGCAGCCTTTTATTAATTTCTTATGTCAATCCTTGTTTTGCACATTATGCTTCACATATACTGTATGTGCATGTGTTGATGATGTTAAGATAACAGTGACTCTAATTCTCTTCAAAATGTTTTGATCATTTTTGACTGTCTTACTAAATCCTTGGAAACATTAAATTTACAAATTAACTTGTCAAGTCTGTTGTATTCTTTAATAGAGAAAACACATTACAACTTATTTTCCCTCCAAATGTTGATGATTTTTTAATGTAGTATGTGCAGGTAATAATAAACTTAAAAATTCTTTTTGATCAGAAACTACCTTTCAACAATCATATCAATAAAGTGGCTGAGGTTTTGGCAATAAGAAGGAATGTTATGGAGACATCAAAATTCACATTAATGTCCACATTTTTTACTAATTTTCAACCATTAATAGATTAGTCTTCACATTTAGGTCTTGGGTTCTCCATCATCACTTAAAAAATGGGCTAATGTATTAAATAGTTTACAAATTAAAAAGGTATCCAAGTCAATTACCATACCCTGAATCAGCACCTAATATGCAGTTTCACTTGAGGCTTCCAAATTTCTTTAGTCAAATTCAGTACTTTGTTAGAATTTATGTTTTATCTAAGAAATTAATGGTTTTATAATACCAAGTGACATTGATATATTTGTAAGAATTATTCAGCAAGACCTTTGTTTATTTATTTATAACTACTGATTAAATGTAATTCAATGCTGTTAATTGTACCATGCTAATATGAATACATTAAAGATTGAGCATTTGTTACATATTCCTTATAACATGTTTAAATGAATGTGCAAACAATTTATGTAGAGTTAATTGTAATTTTGTTTTCTTTTTGATTTTAAAAAGATATTTTCAGTTATTGTTTAAACTAGCGGTTATATTTAACATTGGGTCATGTGTAAGGCTTTACTGAGTTTTTATTAATAAATAAACAACATAAATTGTATCCTTGAAACTTTCCTACAAGATTTTCCTTTTATTTGTTTTATAAAAAAATGACAAAATTGAGATAAAATTTAACTTGTGTTAAAAATATATAGTAATGTAGGACAATTTCATAACAAATTAAGGGATGAATTTAAATAAAACATGATAAACTACAATAAATGTTAAGTTACAAGAAAACTATCATAAAGGGATTTGACCCTATAATAAACCAATCATATAGAAAAAAATCCATTCTACTTAAATATGATTTACTAAACTTACCATTTTAGCAGCAGGATGCAATACTTGCATTTGTTTTAAAATTGTTGCTCCATCATTTGTTATTGTTACATCTCCATTAGCAGCCTGAATCTAGAAATAAAATTAAATCCGAATGTAAATTATTTGAAACTTTAATAATTCAAATTACTTTATTGGAAATTTATAATCAAAGTATAAGGTCTGTAAAGAAATTACACACACACTAGAAATTTGTGTATAACTTCACATAATGTTTATTTATATCAATTTAACAATTAACAAGCTCATTATTATAAATAATTATTCACAAATAAAAATATTCAAATTTCTGAGTGATAAATTGATATAAAAATTACAACTAAATCTGCTGTAAAATAATTATACATACAGTGTGTGTATGTATAAATACACATCATATAATTGAATGTACTACATAAATACAATAAGCAATTTTAATTGTACATCATCATTTACCCCTCCCCATAATAATTGTATCATTCTGACTTAAGTTTTTACAAAATGCCACAAGGAAAAGAATTGAGCAAAAGAGGATTCAGAAAAATCTTTTTGTATCATGGACAAGGAAAATCTTACAGAGACAGATTGCAACACTTTGAAAAGATCTATTGAGGCAATTCAAAATGTTATTAAAAAAGGAGACCAATACGGGATAAATAAATGCTGATGGTTGACAAAAACAATTTTCACTTTATGCCGGGATTGTTATATGGGAGAAAAATCATACTTAATTGACATTAAAAACATGTGTTTATTAAAAATTGTAAGTACTTTCAGAGACATACAGCCTTCATCAAACAAAACCAAACACAAATTTTAAACTTAAGAATAGAACGTAAATTAAATACAGTCACAAGATTGGAATATCAAATATTCAATAAAAATTTGAACAGTTTAATAAAATAAGATGCATGAGAAATTATCAACAGCAATATATATCCCCAAGTATAAAAAGATCTTTAGAGCATATACAATGTGAATTGTTTAAATAATTTATCCATAAACACAGAACAGCTATAGTAGAAGTATTGCAGGGTGAAAATGACATGATATAAAGATTTTCCCATAAGAATAATGTTCTTTTATCATAGCACTGCCTCGATAATCTAGCATTAGCCCAAAGGGGTACATAAACATGTTCCACTACTCTTTTTGAAAACTCAGTTGTGATTTCATTATTGGCAGTATTCTCTTGATGTTCTGCTAACCGAATTTGCAACATTCTAAATGTGGCTCCAACATACGGTACATTAATGTTGTTCCTGATAACAAATGCCATAATGGAATTGTGTAAACCCCAATTTTTCATATACAGCAACACTGTCCCTATCATTACATAACAACCTATGTAAGATAGTCTAGAGAATAATTGGTAAAAGAAAGCCATAAGTACTAAAGATACAAGCTATGTATAAAGATAAAGTCCCCTTATGTAGGCATTTTATCTTTACACATAATTGGTATATGGGCAATGTGGCAATCTTGTTTATCAGAAAATAATATCTGAGAATATATTGATTTCCTGATGCAGTTAAGGAGATACTTAATTTTGGGGAATATCCTGCCCTACATACTGCATCTGATATAATTCATCTCTTTGTTTACATATAATTGGGTGGACAGAACTAAGAATGCTCTTTGTATGAGAGCCAAAATAGCAAAAATTTACAAAGCACAAGGCTGGAAGGGAGTAGCAGGGACAATATGTTGTAATATACCAGCCTTGTAGTGGACAAAAAACAACCCAACAGGTACTCTGTGCATGAGCAAGTCTAAAAAAAATATCCCCTCATCTTGTTCAACAGAAAAATTAATTGTTGTATAGACAGAAGATAACATATCTACAAAGATGTACAATTCTTCCTCAGAAACATCCCAGGGAAGCAGAATATCATCTACATAACAGATATAAGAGTGGATAGTGAATAGCCAATGGAAAACCTAAAACTAAACTCAACCATTCCTCATGATAAGTTTCACAAGAGCAACAGATACGGGAGAACTCATAGGTACACCATGCTTCTGCTTGTAAATGGTACTGTTAAATTGAAAGTAATTATCCTCTGTTATATGAAAAAGTACTTCTCTCAAATCCAATATCTAGGGTATGGAATGACCAGTCCTAAGGAATAATGCATTTGCAAGCATTAACACATCAAAATATGGTACAGACAGACACAAAGGTACCACATCAATCTTAGAAAATCAATACTTACTTGTGGGAACATTGCATTTATGTTCTATTCTTAAGTGTAAAATTTGTGTTTGATTTTTATCTGACAAAGGTTGTATGTCTTCAAAAGTATTCACAATTTTTAATAAATACATGTTTTTAATTAATGTTGGTTAAGTGTGATTTTTCTCCCAGATAAATAAGTGATCTGGTCAAAAACAAGTTCTAAGTGAGAGAAGGAAAAGAAGAGTTTTCCACCTTGCCATCTCAAAGGAATGTCCACACATGCCACTGCTGCTAGTTTGTCACTGAAAGTGTCGGATGCAACAATAGCTAATGTCTTGAAAAATAATGATAAGTTTCCTAAGTTAAACTCAAGGAAAAACCAAAGCTTACAAATGACCTCAAACAAAACAGACCAGAATGGATAAAACCAGTAATGAGTTGGATTGAGAAATGTAAAAATATAATGATTTCAGATAAACAAAGTTTAATCTGAATGGTCCAGATGGTATTAGGTAGTAATATCATGATTTAAGAAAACAATCAAAGAAATATTTCACCAGACAGATGGGAGGTGTAGTCATGGTTTGGTCAGCATTTGCTTTTAATGGCAAAGCAGATATTATCATAATTAATGATAGAATGAATTCAGAAAATACCAAAATATGTTATTTAAACATCCATTTGGATGTTTAAATAACATATACAAGCATTCCATTTGGACCACTCCTGTCATGCATTTGATCCACCAAAAATTGGTTTAAACAAGAAAAAAAAATAGATGTGACAGACATGTAGTCCAGACTTAAATTTTATGGAAAATCTGTGGGCAATGCTTTCTCAAATCATCTATGCTAACAACAAATAATACACAACCACCGATGAACTGACAGTTGCAATTTATAATTGTTTTTATAATTTATAATAAAATAAACTTACATAACTGCAAAACTTGTCAGAGCAATACCTAATAAAATTTACAAGCTAATTCAAAACAAAAGAAATTATATTAATTATTAAAACTTTATGTAAAAAGGCAAATTTGCTGCTGCATGTATTTTACTGCAAATTTGGTTGCAATTTTTATATTAATTCATCAAATATTAGAATATTTTTTTGTATGAATATGATTTATTTGTGAGTAATTATTTATAATAATGAGCTTGTTAATTGTTAACTTGGTATAAATAAACATTGTGTGAAGTTATACACAAATTTCTAGTGTGTGTATAATTTCTTTACAGACCTTATTTACTTTTTTACTTTCTGCTACAAAAATAACACAGATATTCAAAAAAATAATACCTTATGTATTCATTATATAAAATTTTTTAAAATTTATATAATACCATTTAGTTATTTCATTATTTTCTATAAATTTTTAAAAATTTATAGAAAATAAATGTAGAAAATTTAGTTATTTTCAATGAAATAACTAAATGGTATCTTTCTAAATTATTATATTTATTTTCAAAATAACATACATACAAATACATTATTAACAAATTAACAAATCTTTGTTTGTAGAAAACAGAATAATTCATACACTATACAAACAGCTGAAAGTGTGAAGAAATGCATAATACCCACAATGCCATGTTTAAATTATATTTCTGTATGAAGAAAGAAAAATCTTGACAGAAAAATTTTTGGCCTTCAATAAATCTAAAATCACATTCTTTGATAACAGACCAAATTACTCAAACTTGCTACTAAGACAAATTCCATTTTTTAATGATATGCATATCCCAAAAGAATGTATAGATAACGGTGCCACGTACTTCAAATTTAATTCATTCCAGGAGGCCGTTCAAACTCACAACTGTTTGAAGTCCAAATCAATTTTTTCCTATTAGAAATAATGGAAAGTGAATTAATCTACTCCCAGAGCTTAAACAATACCCATTTTGATAAACTGAAAACAAGAAATATACACAATTTAGGATAAAAATAACAAATTAAATGCCCTAATAATAAATTAGAATATGAAATCAACAACTAAAATATGTAAATACTCTATAATAAAATAAAAATTGCATTTACTGGTCACACATCATGAACTTTGGCATCTTAAATGTAACTGCCAGTTATTACACAGGTACCTTATAGTACGTTCTTTTTTTATCTCAATTGTCGATATTACAACCTTCCTCTTAGAATCTGTTGCTTCCACACACACTTCTCAAATGACATGGTTAAAAGTAGAGGTTATATTGAATTGAACAAAAACTTTCTGCATATTTTTAATGCATCACTTTAATGGACGTAGTCGAGGAGGGAGGACGTGTTAAATTGTGCTCCGTGGAATTTTTGTGATTGTGCTGGAAGTATTAATTGCATTATATCTTTCAGAATACTATTGTAATCTACTCTGGATCCTGGTTCGTTTGATATATATATTGTTACAGTATGCTAATTGGGTAATAATTAATTAATTTTTAATTTAGTAAAATTCTATCGGGGGTTTAATCTCTGGGGGCGGCACCAGGGGTTAGTTAAAAGTTAGCTTAGGCAATAAGATCCTAAAAGGGGGTAGCGTTTAATATTAATCGAATTATAAGGGTTTAAAGATTTACAGTAGTGATTAAGTGGAAAATTTTAAATTTTGGACGGCTATAATGGACTTTCACGGTCTTCTAACATCCTTTAGCGAATTTTTTAATGGACGTAATGGCTATTAATCATTGCAACTATAACTTTTATTTTGACGGTTAAGGAATAATTGTAAGAATAGATTTAACTTAATTCATAGTATAACGGAATTGATTATTTTAACGATGCTTTTTAATAATTTTCGGCACTTTATCGAATTTAAATGTAATATTTTACTTTCTGGGGTTAACAGTCACGTTATTAAGTCTTTGGATAATATAATAGTAAGTTTTAAATATTTTTGGTGTATATTTATTTTACACCAGCACATCTAGGTGGGCTTTAGGCGTGTTACATTTCAGAACCATTAAGATAATAAATTACGAGGGGTTGCGGGGGAGACAAGGAGAAGGAGGGAGAGAAGGGAGAGAAGTGCAAGGGGAGAAGTGAGGCAAGGTGACAGCTGGTGGCGGCATGAAAAACGAAAAAGTCAAAAGACATCATGAAGCCATCCGCACCTCTTTCAATTTGATGTCAAGATATCTCCAGTGTGGGAAGTGTGAGGTCTTTCTTTAACCTCTTGGTACGATGGCCAGTACAAAGGACATGAATATCGACATCCTGCCAAGCAGTCCAACTCCATCAGGGACTGGCTCAACGAATATGGATTTTGTGGAAGAGGAATTACTATCTAATATCCACTCTCACTTGGAAACAATAATGATAAACATTCCTACAAACTGTAGTATAACAGTTAAAAGTGGGGAAAGGGCCTTGGTCAGGGAGGCTGCAATAAAGATGCATGCAGCGGCAAACCAGCTCTTTGGCATAATCCTGGAAATGAGACAAAAACAGGCAAATGCCGCCATCCAACCAAAGGCTCCATCTTACTCAGACATGGTCAGAAAGAATACTAGAATTAAGAGCAAGGAAACTAGATTGATAAATGCCACTACGGGTAATCAGGGGGCTAGTGGCATAAAGCAGAATGAAGACCGTAATCTCATCATATCAGCAACGGCAGACCAGCAGGAACCAAAAATGGTGGCCGAAGAGTTAATGGCCATACTACAGGAAAACATTTCACCCAAGGATATTGGGTTAAACGTGGGAAACATCAGACCCCTGCCAAGTGGGGAAATCAACATAAAAGTAAAATCCAAACAGGATATAAAGGCCTTAAAGGAAGCAATAAAACAAAACACTAATCTGGTAGACAAGATAGAGGTGAGAGAAAAGAAAAAGAGAGACCCAAAAGTTATCCTTCTGAACCTGCCAATAGACATGACATACAGAGACATGATGGAACATCTCTATCTTCAGAACTCAAACATTTGTGAGAACTACACTAAAGAGGCTTTTCAAAATGCCTGCTCCTTTGACAAATTTCTTACCCCCAAGAACAGAGGGGAGGTGCAGCATGCTATCCTCACGGTGACCACCAGGCTTTGGCTCAGCCTCATTGAGGCTGGCAGGGTGGCTATTGGATGGAATTCCATCAGGGTGGACGACCATATACCGGTCACCCGCTGTTTCAATTGCTGTGGATTTGGTCACATTTCCACCAGATGCGACTTATGACAAAAATGCAGCCACTGTGGGAGGAAACATCGCCTGAAGGAATGCCCAAATCAGGATAAGGACCCAAAATGCACCAACTGTGCCAAGTACAATAAAAGCAATCTACAGAACAAGACTTGACACAGACCACAATGCCTTTGCAGCCAACTGCCCATGCATAAAATGGTTTAAAGCACAGGTCATTGCCAATACCATGTACTAATCAGCTCTTAAGTCTCAGGGGACTTGCACTTCATGGACAATGTCATGATGGGGAAAACAACACAATCATCAGTATGGAGCCTCCTACTCTCATGCAGGCTACAAGCTCTAATCAAGACAACATCTATGCCACAAGGTCTACCTTCAACATTACTATTCTCACAATCAACACACAAAGGTCTAAAGCGGCCTCCTCGGTCCTGCAAAAAATGGCAGATGAATACAGGGCTGACATAGTCCTCATCCAGGAGCCTTACTTAGTGAATAACTCTTTGATGCGCTTTGGCAGGTGGAGGACCTTCCTGGACCAAGACTTCTGCAGGGTGATTAAGGCAGGCATCCTGGTCTGCAATAAAAACCTCAAGGTTAATTTCTGTTCTAATTTCAGCACAAGCTTCGTGACCACCACCCTTCTATCTCACAACAACAAGCAACTCTACTTCTCCTCTGTTTATTGCTCCCCAGCTGAGGATATTCAGCACCTGATTGCAGATTTACAGAACATTTCCAATAACATCAGAAATCATTTCTGGGTGATCAGTGGGGACTTCAACGCAAAATCCCCAACCTGGCACAGCCCAGAGGAGGACCCACGTGGCTACATTGTGCGCGAGTTTATGGCACAGAACAATTTGGTTTCATGCAACACCAGTCAACTGCCCACCTACTACAGCACCAGGGGCGAAAGCTGGATTGACCTGTATCTGGCTAGCATCAAAGCCCATAGATCCATCTCATACTGCAGTACCCTAGATGAAAATGGGGCTAGCGATCATCGCTACATTAAAACGACTATTACGACCAATGACCCAGCAATTGAAAGCAACGTCATAAAAATTAAGAAGACTAATTGGATGCAGTTTCAAGATCTGTTCAAAAGATATTGGCCTCCCCTATCAATCAGATGATGCTAGATGCTATCAGTTAGATGAGCTAGATGTATGGCCAGAGGAACTGGCCATACATCTAGCCTCATCTATCTTGGCCTCCTATCACAGATCAACCAGCATGACCGAGGTAAGGCAAAACAGTGCACCGTGGTGGAGCAACTCTCTCAGTGCCCAGAGACGAATAGTTCGTCGTTTATATAAAAAGTTTAAAAGGGAGAGCGACCCCAATGTGAAGGAGGAACATAAGCGGAATTACATTAGCAAATTCAATGCCTATAAAACTGAGATCAACAAGGCACGTACAACAGCCTGGAAAAAGTATTGCACTGAAATAGGAAACAGGACCACATGGAGTGATCCATATCATATCATATATACTGAAACCAAGAAAAACCATCAAGATTCCAGTAAACATCAAAAAGGAGGATGGCACTACAACAAATGATTTATTAGAAACCCACAAATATCTCCTGAATGTCCACTTCCCATCAGACGATCCCGGAGACGACAGCCAATGGCACAAGGATATTGGAAACAGTATCTTGACCCTTCCAGCATCTAATAATGACATCATGTTCACCTTCAGAGAGGTTCAGGCAGCAGTCAAGTCTCTTCGGAACAAGAAAGCACCAGGAATCGACAAGATAACCCCTCTCATGGTCAAGAGGGCATTCGAGGCAGTTCCCATAGCCTGTTTTGTAATGTGTATGGGGAAGATGATCCTAAACTTCAAGCATCTGAAATATGGTTTTGAAAAGTTCCATTCAAAAAATTTTAAACTAAAGGATACAAAATGTATATGCACCCAAAGGCTATCAGCAAAGAAAAACTTCAGGAAGAAATTGTTAAAAATCAACAAATAATACACACTACATATTTTTCCAGTTTATTTTTGATATATATACTTCAAAAATAAAGGAAAAAACTGAAAATGTATGAGCATAACACAAGGGCAAAGAGAACTTGGGCACACAACAGATTTTATTTACGCTTCAAGCACATTTTTTCACTGCATATGCAATTGAAATTTTGAAGCATCATTCAAAGTGCAAAGTACTACTGTATTTGAAAATTTTGGCATGTTAATGAAAGGCTTTGGATCCCAATTAAGTACAAACACATCTATTCTATCCACCTTGAATTCTTTATTTAGAGAAATAAATAGTTTGTA